>NC_141035.1:19957500-20245000 GCF_052040795.2 Danio rerio | reverse complement strand
TGAAGCTTTATTAAATGGAAGTGTTTTAACCCCCACTGCTGAAACAGAACACTTTAGTAACATCATAAATACTATAAGATAATTTTAATTAACTTAATGCATCAATTGTATGATAGAAAATGTCTTACAGAGACTCTTATACCTTAAACCTTTAAATGGTATTGTGGTCATTTCACGTAATAGCCAAACATAAACGCTGCAAAGTTATTAACTGAACTGAAAAAAAATATTAGATCATTCATTCATTCATTTTCTTTTCAGCTTTATCCCTTTATTAATCCAGGGTCACCACAGCGGAATGAACCGCCAACTTATCCAGCATATGTTTTACACAGCAGATGCCCTTCCACTTGCAACCCAACACTGGGAAACATTCATACACACTCTTGCATTCACACTCATACACTACGGCCAATTTAGTTTATTCAATTCACCTATAGTGCATGTCTTTGGACTGTGGGTTAAACAGTAGCACCCGAAAGAAACCCATGTAAACACGGGGAGAACATGCAAACTCCACAGAGAAACACTAACTGAGTCAGCTGGGGCTCGAACTTGCAACCTTCTTGCTGTGAGGCGATCATGCTACCCACTGCGCCACCTTGACTCCAAAATTATTAGTTGACTTAAAATAAGTGAGTAAACCCTTCATTCGTTATTTTTTTTGTTTGTTTTTTTTTCAGCTTAGTCTTTGTCTTACAAGGAGTTGCCACAGTGAAATGAACCATCAAATACTCTGGGGTATGTTTTATGCAGCAGATGCTCTTGCAGCCGCAAAAGTAAATAAACCTGTTCCTTTTAAAACGATTAGTTGACTTTACCTAAAAAAGTGAGTAAACCCATTGCCTTAACATTTTAAGTAAACAAAATGTGTGCATGGTTATAAAAATATGATAAATCAACTTAAATGTTCCTAGTTACAATTGTTTAATTCAATTTTCATGTGGTCAACTTGTCGCTTTAAAGGCAACAGGATTACTCACTTTTTTGCCAAATAATTTTAAAAACTTTTTGTGCAGATACAATATCATATACATATATACATGACCATAAAAACAATATAATTGTAAATAACACAGTAAATGTAAAATTAAAATAAATAAATAAATAAATAACAAAAAACTAACAATAAAAGTAATAAATAAATAAATCAAAAAGCTTTATTCCTCTTCTGCTTCAAGATCAATAGTGTCAATATAACTTGACAAAGATTTTCATGTTTTGTAAAAAGATTTTAAAGACCCTCTAAGTGAAAACCTAATTTTTTCCAACTTTAAACACAACAATCTGCCATATGAAGGTGGAGAAATTTGTTTCCACTTAAGAAGAATAAGCATCCCAGATAAATAATATGGTTCTGTGTTGTTGAAGGCAAATTTGGCAAAAGGAAATCCAAATAGTGCTGTTAGAGGGTTTGGAGTGGCTGATATTTTAAGCTTTCTCAAAAGTATCGAATATTTTAGACCAAAACACTTTTAATCTTGGACAAGACTAAAACATGTGGGTGTGATTTGCTGGAGACACCTATTACAAGTATTACTTCTATTTGGGTATATTTGATCTAATCTGGCATTAGTATAGTGTGCTCTGTGAAAAATCTTGTATTGCATTAAACTGTCATGTCGGCCATAGAAGATAGAAGAACTGTGTACAAAACTGAGTATATAATCCCATTCTGTTGCACTGATGGTGATGCCCAACTCTTGTTCCCAGGTATTCTTACACTGTAAAACTAAACAGTCAACTTTATCAAGTAAATTGAGAGTAGTTACTGTAACTTAAAATTGACTGAAAGTTCATTCTACTCATTTGAAAAGAGTTTTGAACTCAGTGTCTAAGATAAGGAGTAAATTAAATACCTCATTACTACAGCTTAAATGGAGTAAGTACACAGTACTCATATAGATCAGTGTCTGAACTCAAACGGTTTGTAGCAATCAGTTTCCTCAAACGATTTGAGTTGCCTTAACTTATTTGGGTTTTACACTATTCGGTTGGTTTGAGTTCTCTCCATTTATTGGGTTTTACTGTGCTCAAATTGTTTTGTTTACTCAAATGGAGTAAGTTCACAGTAATCATTAGGATTAGTTTTTGATCTTAAATGGTTTGTTGCAATCGGTTTCCTCAAATGGTTTGAGTTACCTTAACTTTTTAGGTAAAACAATATAGGTAATTCAGAGAAGTCAGTATTCAAAGAATTTATTGAGATAGATGATAGAGACTATCCCTTTTCTGTCTGGGTTGAAAGAAATAAAAGAGTCCATTTTTAAATCAAGGGAAGATTAGGCAACCGAGTAAACTGATTTTGTGCAAAATGTCTTATCTGAAAAAAGAGAGAAAGATGAGTTTTGAGAAGCTGAAACTATTCAGGTTAATCTGAAAATGACAACAAAAAAAAAACCTTTATCTTACAAGTCCTTAATGGTATTAAGGCCTTCAGAGGACCAATCACGAAAAACAGAATCAGAACGCAACAGTAAAAAAGATACATTACTTACTCTAGGTGCTAGTGTGGATGGACTTATTAGCCCAAAGTGTTTCCTAAAAGTAACCCATATTTAAATAGTAATGGTCAACATTAAACTCTCTGAGACAATTCTACTAATTATTGGAAGGTGAGAACAAATCACTGAATGAAGGGAAAACTTTGAGGATAACAGTTCTAGTTGGAACCAGATAGGATGTTTGGAAACTTTTGAAATGTTTGTCCAATGCAAAAGCTTGTAGATATGGTTTACTCACTTTTTAAGTCAAGTAAATAATCACTTTTTACAGTGTGTATGTCACACAAAGAATTAAGTCAAATGTCACACTAGTACACAGGGAGACATTGAAGCTTTCATAAAACCCTGATTGTCCCACTTTAAAGTTATGAGTTTGGAAAAGGGCCCATAATTAGATATTTTTAAACGTGTAATTAATTCATCTTACTTATTATTTTACATATTTTAGTTATACAGGTAGGGAAATACATAATATTTTAGTTTTACAGTACAATTCTGTATCGCAGATCAATGATTGAATATTATCTCACCCTTATTCGACACTTGATTTTCGAATTTGGAAACGTAAATGTATATATATGTGCTGAAATGTATATAAAATCCCTTTTGGAAAAATTATTTTGTACTGCAGATGATAAAGTGTGCGAGACCCATTCTCTGTATCCTTAAATGTTGATTTATAAAACATCAATCTCACATGACATGAAAACTGATTCAACTGAACAAATGACTGTTACTGGTTAGGCCTGGTTGCCATTTAGGCTGCATTGCCAAAAATGTCCCTTTGAATTCAGCTTGATCTGCTTTTCACGGCTTGTTATGAAAATTCCAGCTCTCTGACCATATGATCTTCAAAAATCCTGGAATTAAACACCACACATGACATATTCACGCATGACTGCTTGTAATCCACATCGGTGACATACATTCCTGAAGACTGCAGCAGCATGATGTTAGACGACTCAAATTGGGTCATTAAGCAGAAACTAAATCATACAGAATTACATAATAAATGACAAGATCTCTTCTGTTTTTCAGTTGTACTGTTAGCTGATTTGCAAGGTTATATGCCCAGTCCATCTCTTTTTCTTGCTCTGTCAGGACACAACACTACTTTTACACACGTCGTCATATAGTGTTGGTTAGATCAAGCTCTCGGGGAAAACAGTGGGGGATGTGGAAGTAGATTTTACAGCAGTGGTTCAAGGGAGTTTCATTCGCAGTAGAGATCAAGCCAAATCAAATGTGCTCCAGAAATGATGTTATCACAAATGTTTTTTCCACTTGTGATTTGGTCAGGTAAGTGGTCTGTTTTAGTCAAGATAATTCGCAGTGTGTGTGTGTGTGTGTTTTCCCCCAAGCTTTTGACATTACTTATACTTCCTTCCATGTACATTTATGAGCATTTTGGGATACTGCAGAGAATGAAGAGGGATGGAACAGCCCAAATGTGCATAAATCTTAAAATGGCCATAATAAATGTTAATAACGCAATTTTAAAGGTGCCATAGAATGAAATCTAGATAAACCTTGACCTAGCTGAATGAAGTACATGAAAATGCGTACATGAACCTCAAACACCATTGTTTCCTATTTATCCTGTAAATGTTGCTATGAAAACATTGTAAATTAGAACAAAACACAGACTCTGATGATCCACATGGGATTATGGGAGTGTTTCACTGGCCCAACATTCAATGAGATTACAGCAATGATCATTTTTTCACCTTATTTTAAAGTTTATCTATGATTGCATTAAACATAATATGTAAGTGGGACTCTTATTTTGAAAATGGGAGAGGTAAGGAGAAAACAAAGGAGCGTTTTTTACAGATAGCCATGCATGTCATCTGTTCACAGCTTGTGAGAAGCAAAATGCAGGATATACAGATTAAAATGTATTCAGTGCCATCACAAAGAAGCGTAAGGTCTGTTTAAAGGGTTACAAAACACCCAAAACACTTTTTTTTTATGTTGACAGTCATATTTATGTCCCACGTTGTTGAAAACACTATTAGTACACATATTTCACCAAAAAATGTGAAAATTGGTTGTTTTTTGCGTTATTTTGAGCAAATTTGTTGTTCTGGTTTGAAAATAATTTTTGAAGCTGCGCCATGGCCATGAGATCCTTGTGTAAATTCCAGTGTCTAGACTGGATGTCTGTAACGGCGGGTACAAGGTTACGTCTTTGAGTTTTCAGCATTATTTTATGAAAAAGACTTGGTTCTAACCAATCAGCGTGCTCTATTGTGATAATGACATGCAACTTCATTAATATGCAGGATAGAGTTTCGATGACTGTTTTTACCCGTTACAGTGTTCAGAGAGACGCCAAGTTGTGTTACCAACCATAATTAAAACAAGAGGAAGAAGAAGAATTGTTCTGAGACATGGGTCATCAGTGTTGCTTTTATGAATTTGCCACAAAGGTTTTGTTTCCATTTTTCCCACGATGAGAGCACAGGTCACGTGTGGACTACAGTGGTCTCCTAACATGGAACAAAAATATGTTTGTCAGGAACATTTTTTACCCGAGAGCTTTTTTCATCTGGAAATGGTGAAATCTGGATTTGCCACTCATCTTTTTTTTTTTTTTTTAAAAAAGACGTGGTTTCAGTTGGTGTTGATTGTTCTATCTCTACAGATTTGGTAAGTGTGTGATCAGTTCTTTGTTTATTCAGAGGGCAATAATAGTTAGTATCGTCAGCAGAACTCTTTCATTTTTTAAAGACACCTTAGTCAAAATTATTTACTAAGTTTACGTTAATATCACTAAGATATTATAGACTGAAAGATCCGCTGTAAATGCTGATTTCCGAAAGTAATCATGTAAGAAGCTCCACTTAATGTAAATTATTACCGTAGTGTTGGATTTTTTACATATTTTGTGACAGGATAGTCTATACACATGGCTGAGCCAACATGAAATTACAAGAAGCATAATGTACAATGCTTTTCACATCAGTGTCACAGTGTTGCCCATTAAAGATCAATTCAGACATCAGAAACAAAACGTCTTGAAAACTAGAACCAGGACTTAATGTATAATTTTTATCGCTTTTTATCTGTACAAGAACATTCTAACTTCTTTAACTTCTCTCTTGAATCGCAGGTAATTAAATTAAATTTAAATGTTAAAGAGCAGAAGTGTAAAACATTACATAAAGGGCAGTGCATTATAAAAAGTGATAGACCTTTAATAGTGAGTATATGAGAAAACATAATGGAGAAATACATATAAATATTTTCTACTGGGGTGAAATGGGGATTTCCATTCTAGAAATCACAAAAGCGCCGCACTGCCAACAGAATGAGTCAATGGAACATTTATTACATAACGGCCTGTGAAAGTGAAGCACATATGATGCTGTATGTGAATTAATTCACAGTCATGCTGTCATTATTTTCTATAAATTTGCATATAAATCTGCATATATACTTATCAAGACACTTATTGAGAGGTGTCAACTGACACTGATTTCCAATTAACACATCATTTGTATAATATATGTTACTATTTTGAGTTAATGTTGAATATTTGTTATTATTAAGTTTATTCTGCTCATTGCAGACTATTTAATTAAGCAAAATATAGTAACAAATTATTATGAAATATTATTAATTTAAAATAACTAATTTTCTGTTTTGATAGCTTTTAAAATTAATTAAACTGACTTAAAACTGTTTGTATGACTTAAATATTTACATTAAAACATAATTTACTTGGTTTCAATCAGGGATTCAGTATTGGGGGTAACACATTACAAGTATCGTGAGTTATATAATAATAATGCTTTTCGAAGTAACAAGTAAAATAACAATTAAAATAATAATTAGAAAACTAGGTAATAATATTTGAGTTTATTTTTTTTTAAATGTAACGAGTTACTTTTTTCAGATATATATTACACTTTTAAAATAGTTTGATGAATTACAATTAGTGTAATCTCGTGGAATCACACCTAATGAGAAAATGAGCTCTCCACGGGAACAGACAGAAACCAAGATGGCAGAGCCTTACATTTCTGTGATGGAGGTATTCTTATTATTTTGAAAACATGGGAGAAAATGAAATAGTCTCAACGGACAGTGGTTTTACTGAACAAATAATATAAAAATACAAAAGTAGCAAACACATTGCTTTCAAATTTCATAAATCTGTTTATAGAGAATGTGTAGCACCAGGAAGTTCTCAGAGGGTAACAATATTTATTTATTTATTTTTATTATTATATTTTTTAAAGGTAAATAAAGGTGTGGGTTATACAGTTTGTTGTTAAATGTTTTTCTATTTAAGAAAATACCCTGCAAGTTCTGAAAAAGATCAAGCCTCAGACAGGTATGAAAAAGTAACTCAAAACGTAACGCATTACTTTCCTTAAAGAGTAACTAAGTAGTGCAGTTACTTTTTTGGGGGGTCACAATATTGTAAAGCATTCCTTTCAAACCAACACAGCTTGGTTTTATAAGTCCTAATTTACAAGAACACTAGTTGTCATGTCTAGTTGTTTATTGATGATTTTTTTTTTTTATCAAATGAATGTCTCTTTTCAGGATTCACAAAAAAAACATTGATGTCTTAAAAAAAAACTATATTGAATTTTAGTTTAATTAAATATTATCAACAAATCTAGCATTCTGCAATAAATAATTATATTCTATTCTGATTTTATTTTATTGTCTTACTGTTCATTTTATTTCAAAACCTGCAAGACTTCACAAAACATATATTTTGGTGAATTTATCTAGTTATTTCTGGTACAATGAAAGTCAATGAGGTCCAAAACACTCCATTCCACACCCCACTGACTTTCAGTATATTTCCAAAACAGACATTTTTCAGAAGGTTTGAACAAGCGTGATGGCGGTGAAGTTATAAGAGACGCTCCTGTTTTGACGCCCATCAGGAAGAATAATTGTGCATTAGACTGTCATCATTGCCTTCTATGATGTCAAATTGCACAACATTAGTGAAGTGGAACCAAACTTCAAAGTCTGTCGACTCCATGAAGAAGAACATTTCACTGACATCAGTCTTCCACGCAGACCTGCTCGGGCACGTTTGAACACTCAAAACTAAAGTAAGCCAGATTGTCATTCTGTGTCAAACCAATTTTTACAAATTTCCCCAGCTTAAAAATAGTGATGAAAGTCAAAATAATAAATGTCATGGAAGTTACATTTACTGAGCAATCTGCTATTTTGTAGAGGGGGCCCTAACAGCATGATGTGAGATTTGGACCCAAATTACAGTGAGGTAAAATGATGACAGCATCACTAGGTTGTTTTAATAAAGACATTGGTGGATATGTTTGCAAAATTGTTTGAATTTACAAGAATCTTGCACTATATATACATTTATATCAAGGGAAAGTTTGTTACACTAAAAAACAAAAGACATTAAAGTTACATAATATAGTGTCTTGAGTTAGAGGTATGCACACTTCAGGAATATAAAACACAAAAAGTGCTTTTGAACATCACGCTAACATAGCATACTGCAAAAAGACCACGATGATGATATGGCAGCACAATTGATGCTGTCGTATTTTTAAGTAATTTTACCATCTATATTTACCATAAACCCCCTAAAACAGTGAATTACTGCATATTGAAAATGTCAACGCAGTCTCATGCAATTTGTAACTTTTTGATTAAGTGGCTAATTTGTATGAATTCGTACAATCTAATTTGTGCAATTTAGTTTGATTTGCTCATCACCCAATGATGGTTGGGCTTGGGGGTTGGATGAAACGCCTCCTTTTTACAATCGTACATTTTAGTACAACTGAACTCCAGATTATTAGCTACTAAACTGACAAGACATAAATACTTTTCGTGAAATCAGGCTAGAAAATATACGCCTAAAATACACACACACACACACGCACATATATAGATAGATAGATAGATAGATAGATAGATAGATAGATAGATAGATAGATAGATAGATAGATAGATAGATAGATAGATAGATAGATAGATAGATAGATAGATAGATAGATAGATAGATAGATAGATAGATAGATAGATACTCATACATGGATGTCAACAGATGTATATTATGTAATGTTGGATACGAATCTTGAAAACAATACATTGAATAAAAAACACGTACAAACAACTCCAGACTGACTTATTTCAGCAGTATTAACATGTTACACATTTACACAGTGCATGAGTCAAATGAAGCATGTTGCCCTCCCTTAAGATACAGTATTCATCCATGTACGTACAGAAATAGTAAAGATCGAGGTTCCATCTCATCAACTATTTATTACATCGCATATTTATTATACATTTACATATTATACATGTATTTAAACATGTATTATTATATACGTTAGCTCCCTTATATCTCCTAACGGTTTAAAACTAAGAGCATACGTTATGATAAAGGTACATTTCACAGCCTTTTCTAAACCATGCTCATGCTAACGTATGGACCGTCACCCACCTTCGTAAATAAAAAAATGCATTTTTTGTAGAAAAACTTATATCCTTTATTAAGTTTAGAGTGTGGAGCGATAGAGTGCCGACCCACAAGACAACAAACATCCGCTGTAAATGGTAAATGTTGGCAAAGTTTTCAAGAGGTAGTGAAAACTATAGAGAATCTGACTCCGTTGCTCCGGCCGGAAGTATGGATATGTATGGATGCGTGCGACCATCCATGAAAAAGGCCTATACTACACGTGTCCAAACAGCTTCCAAAGTTGATTTTGCATGATAGGTGCCCTTAAAGTTAAATCCACAAGCTGATTAAAATGAAAGTGATCAGATCTCATTCAAAATGAATTATGTTCTTGGGTTCCGTTTGCCAAGTCCAGTAACAAGCAGCTAGGAAAGGTTTAACCCTCACACATTATGTTTTATAATAAGTAATAAACAATCATAGTTCACTTGAGCAGCTGAGGCTGGAAATGAGTACTCAGGTGTTTCCCACCGAATCCTGGGAGAGCAGCGATCGCTGTTTTTCACATCCACGTATATTGAAGTGGTATTTCAAACCCGTTCTCTACATGACAGGGCCGAGTCATTAATCAAGAGCTGAACTACACTGAAGTTTCTATAAGAGCCTTTAAGACCACTGACATTCCAATCTGTGCTGTGCTGGAAATAATAGGCTTGCTGTTTTCATTTAGCTCTTTCATCCATCATATTCTAATTGGCCGCTCGAGGGAGTGATTCTGCAAAATCTTTAACTGTGTTTCAGACTTTGGTGGAGAGCACTTATTCATTCACTGCTCACAATGTCCTTTCAGATTTGACATAATGAAGTGCTGTGAGGGGCTTTCTTGGCATTTTGGTGCTACACTTATTTGTTGCGTTCAGCAGTATTTAACATGGGCCTTCATGGGAAATGCATGAGAAAAAGGTTTTCGCTGAAGAAGTCAACTTTTAATTTTCACAAATAGAATAAAGTCAAACTTTGTTTCATTTATATAGATCACCAGCTCAGGTTTTTTAAAAATAAAACAACAATTTGTGAAAGATCATAACAATAATAATAATAATCATAATATTAATAATAATGATTATTATTATTTCATGTTCATTTATTCATTTTCCTTTGGCTTAGTCTCTTTATTCATCAGTGGTCACGTATATTTATTAAACAACACTTAAGGCAATGAACACAGGAAAACCATGGAGTAAAGACGTACATCAACGTGGTGAGAATACCGGACAATGTATGAATTTAATACTTTAAATACACAGGAGGATGATGACAATAATTAAACACAGGAGTGAGACACAGGTTATAGTGATAAACAAAGGAGCGCATAAAAAGTCACGAGGAAGACAAGTTGTGACATGTGATGCCCTTCCAGCTGCCACACAGTAGTGGCCAATTGCCACACTACAGCCAATTGAGCTTATAATTCAACTATAGTGCATGTCGTGGTGAGCCCTGATTGATAAAGGGACTAAAATAAATGAATGAATGAATTACACATTACTATTATAAATACAATTTAAATGCTACCAATTTTATTCAGATTGTCATCTGTGTTTATACACATTCTGAACTTGTTGTTTAAACATGTAACAATTTGCTGTTACTGTTATTTACATAACAATTCTGTCATCTTGTTATTTCCATTGCTGCACTGTAAAAAAACAATAGCTGTTCTCACTAAAAATATTAAGTGCAGTTAACTTATTAAAAAACGTTTGTTCACCTTATAACATTTAAACAAGTTATCCCAACTTATTAGCAGATTATATTAGAAGTTATTAGAAGTAATCTTGACTATAACAATAATATTTATTTACAACTTTTGAGTGGTCATGTGTCAAAAACATGTTAATGATAGAAAATGGTGATAAGGAAACTGAGGAAACAGGTGGAGAAATTAAAACTTAAGCATGATCAGACATAAGCATAATCAATCTGAGAGCTTTTTCAAATCTTTGATGTTCAAAATGTATAAAAATATTGATATGTTATAATATATTCATATATTAACATTCATAAATTTAATATTATTATAAGATTCTATAATAAACTATATTATAAATAAATGTATGTATATATATATATATATATATATATATATATATATATATATATATATAGTAATAAATAAAATAATATTATATATTATTTATAAGCATTACATTATATAATTATATAATATAATTATTATATAATTATTTATTATATAAATATTATATATTGTTATTACTATTGTTGTTGTTGTTATTATTATTATTATTATTATTACTTTAAACCTTGGTTAAAAATTACTTAAGTGTTATATAGTTGTTGTTTTTTTTGCAGTACACGGATGCTATATAAAAAATAAATAAATAAATACAAAAATAAATAAATAAGATAGGGACAAGGGATTACATACTAGAAAAAAAAAATATGGGAATAACAAAAGGAATATGTTTAAATTTGACATCAAAAAAAGACAGTTTCAAAAATGTTAAACAACAAAATAACTCATTCACCTTCATTTTGATTTAAACACATGTGACATTCTATGATAATTACAATTTATGATTATTAAACATTTAATTAATACATATTGCATTTAATTTCATTCTGTGATGGAGATGTTAAACTATTAAAATAAAATTGTTACCAAATCATGCTTAAAGATTAATTTATAACCTCTATGCATCTCATATTCAATAAAATGTTTTATATGATTTATTTATAAATGTTACTGCTAACTGGAAATAACCTGAGCAGAAGCAAAATGTTAAAAAAGTCATTTATTTCTATGAAATATTTTAATGTTAAAATGTGGGCTTGTGATAAGAGTAAAGCATCCTAGCAGATGCACAACGTCATGAGACTTTAATATTAGGTAAGATTTATGTCATGACATCAGGTTACCAAAATTCAATGTCTAGCCAGTGTCTGACGGCAACATTATTTTGATGTTAAAGAACAACATCAAATGATGTTGATATTTGGTCGATTTTAGGTTGTGTTAGAAAGTGACCAACGTCAAGCCAACATTTTAAACCAACATCATTGACGTCAAATACAGACATTCATCAGGTATGGCAACCAAAATCTAACGTCTGATAGACATCATAATAATAACATCCACACAATGTCAAGCTATACCATCATTAGACCTTAATGTTTGGTTGATTTTAGGTTGGACATTGACGTCAGCCTGATGTTGGGCTCTGTCATCAACCCAATTTTTATTTTCAAACGCAATGTTCCCAACACTTTGGGGTGCGACGTCAATCTGGTATCATGTTGACGTCCTGTGCTGGGATACAACTAAACAACCCTAATACTAATACTAAAATAACAAGGGGACATATTTAAAATCTCTTTAATCACATCAATAAATATTACCTCCTGGAACCTAAAGTACCTGAAGTTGATGAAAAACCCCACAGCACTTTTATGTACCAGTAAATGACGTTAGTCTTTTGAATATCATTAGTGTTGGACCTCAAAGCTAACATAATTTTCCTGTTCGAATATAAAGTTCACATCAAGCGTAATTGTTTTAGTAAACCAGCGACTAAGGACGATCATATCTCCAACATCTGTAAGAGGTTTAGCAACTCTACAAAGAGAATTTCCTTCTCTGAAATGCAAGCACGGCTCACAGATGTTTTAAAAGCTGTCAAAACAACTATGCTAATACAGCCATGTGCCTCCCCGAGGTCACTAATTATATAAAGGCTTCAGAAAGCAGAACCGCAACATTCGCAAAGGTGACACGCGCAGTGCAGCTCAACGCTTTCCCTTGACCCTTCTCTTACAACATACCAGCAGTGCTCAGTTAAGGCCAGACACTCACTGCAAAAACACTGTTTTCATGAACCGGTTAGTTTCAAGATTTTGGACATTTCTTATGTAAAGAAAACACATTTAAGTGTTTCTTTTGTTGAGCTTTATTGATTTGTGTCTGTAGATTTCAATTACAATGCATATTTTTAAAGACTTTTTTCTCAAAATAGCCATAGCAGCATTTAGCAGCATTAACATCCCAGCGGGCATCTTAATGTCAAAACAACATGTAAAAACATTAATAAACATGTTTAAAAAAATAATCGCTTTTGATGTTAATTGATTACCTTGATGTCAAAACGACATCAAATCGACAACTAACATTGGTGTCTAAAAAAAAACAAAAATCCATTACAGGACTGCCCTGTAATTGACTTTTGATGCCAGTGTATGTTTGATACATACACACTGAAAACTTTACACTTTTAGATTTTGTTTGAATGCATACACTCAAAAAAATGAAATTTCACTATTGTTAGTTTTACTACACTCACACTTGTTCACATTTAATAAAACATGAAAGTAACTACATTAGCACACGTTAACTATGTTATTTCTTCAGAAACTTAGTACTGTAGCTTTACGTAATAAGGGTTTGACTCGCCATTTGAACATTGTTTGTACTCTTCTTTTGGGAGTCATATACAGCTTAAATCTCAGTTATCCTTCAGATCTGAAGGACACTTTTGAGTTTTTCCAGAGAGTTTTGCTGGTACTTGACGCACAAAAACTGTCACACAGACTTGTTGGTTGAATCAGTACATCAATCTGGACAGAAAAAAAAAAGAAAAGAAAAGAAGATGTTTTGTTGTTTTCTTTGTGACATTTAAATTGTTTCTAATTGTTTTAAAATTAGGTGTCAGTTTTAATGTTGTCTTTGTTGATAGCACCAGCATTTTAAATGTTAACATTTTTTTTTGTCTTATTAAAACAGTTATTTTTGTGATTGTTTTTAAAAAATAGACAGCAGTTTACATTTTAAAATATTCTAAATTGTTTCGAAGCAAAGTTTGTATTGCAATATTTGACGGACGTTGCACATTGTAAGAATGTTCACTGTAAACCAAAATGTTGTTTTTACCCTTTTTTTCTTCTGAAACAAACTGTTATTTAAAATTATTACCAATTATTGCAATATAAAAGACCTTGTAAAGAATGTTTACTGTTCGATTTTTTATGTTTTAGTGTACCTGAGAAATTGTTTTATGGGTTTTAGCAGCTGTATATTGCAAAACGTTGCAAAGTAAACAAATTAATTTTGTTTCTAAAAATATGTTTGATTAAATTTTACACTTTTACAGCAAATACTTACAATACTTGAAATAAATCTAACACAGTAACATTAGTAAGTAAACTATACATATAACTAAAATGCAGTAGTGACACATCTGAATGGGTTGAATCTATTACGAAATATTTTGTCAACTTTACCTGAATTTCTTTTGTTCATTCAACTATGTTGTTGCTTGTAGAAACTACTTAACAGACTTGCGTGGAACCACTTGACACTCTTTTTTATGTAAGACCAACAAATCAGTTTTTTGAGTCTACATTTTCTTCTACAAAAACAATAAAAAAAATTTATTAAAAAAATTCTGGCGGTATTTTATGAATTATGAAGAGATAAAAAGGAGTATCCTAATACGATGTAATACACTTTATAATATGGTTCAAAATGGTACTTACTATAGATTACCAAAGGTATTTTTTTCATGTACGACTCCAATCAAGTGTTTAGATTTTTGTGTTAGAAATGTGTGCCTCATATGTACATTTAAACATAAAACTGTGGAAACGCATGCATTACTGCCTCAAAATTTTAACGTCCGGAGTAAAATAATCCTTTTCTACTATATATAATGGTGAGCCACCGTTCTGGATCATTCATATTCACTTCATCTGCATGAGAACATGTGCGGAGGGAATTTAAATTTTCTGCTGTCAGACAAAATTTAAAACAGATCCACATAAACGTAGACATATGTAACTGCTGAATACCTGCAAAATACAAAAAAACAGCGCACATTTAAACCCATAAAGAAGTGCTGCCTCTTACTAGTTAGTTAGTTGTTAGTTAGTTGACTTTATTAGTACCCGTAGGTAGATTATTTTTGCAGCAAAGTTTGGCATTTGATACAAACAAGTAATCCACACATATACACATACATATTATACCTTATAAAAAAAGTACAATTTATTCAGTGACAACAGATAATGGGAAAAAGCTATTCCTTAACCGTTTTGTCCTTCTAAAAAGCATCTGAAACCTTTGACCCAAAGGGAGCAGAATAAACTCCTCATACAGAGGACGAGAGCTACAGCTACTTACTTTAAGGGCTTATTCTCAAATACTGTCGTATATTAAGTTGTGAATTGTCTTCTTGTGAAGAATGTGCATCATATCAGCCATCAAGGCATATTTCTGGACATATTAATAAATGTTCTGTCAGAATTCAGGATATATGTTTGTGTTTTTAATGTGTTTGAAAGTGATAGATTGCATACAAAGAAAAAGAGAGAAAGCAAAACATAAAAACACAAATAGCAATCTCACAGTATTTTTGACAGTTAAATGGGTAAAAAAATGAATTCCTTTGCAAGAGATACACTCACTGGCCACTTTGTTAGGTACACCTGTCCAACTGCTCATTAATGCAAATTTCTAATCAGTCAATCACATGGCAGCAACTCAATGCATTTAGACATGTAGACATGGTCAAGATGATCTGCTGCAGTTCAAATTGAGCATCAGAATGGGGAAGAAAGGTGATTTAGAGACTTTGAACGTGGCATGGTTGGTGCCAGACGAGCTGATCTGAGTATTTCAGAAACTGCTGATCTGCAGGGATTTTCACGCACAAACATCTGTAGGGTTTACAGAGAATAGACAGAAAGAGAGAAAATATCCAGTGAGCGGCAGTTCTGTGGGCACAAATGCCTTGATGATGCTAGAGGTCAGAGGAGAATGGCCAGACTAGTTTGAGAACGGCAACAGAAACTCAAATAACCACTCAATACAACCGAGGTATGCAGAGGAGCATCTCTGAATGCACAACACTTCAAACCTTGAGGAGGATGGGCTACAGCAGCGGAAGACCACACCAGTGCCACTCCTGTTAGCTAAGAACAGGAAACTGAGGCTACTGGACAAACTGAACAAACGTTGTCTGGTCTTAAGAGTCTAGATTTCTGTTGCGACATTCGCATAGTAGGGTCAGAATTTGGTCAACAACATGAAAGCATGGATCCATCCTGTCTTGTATCAATGGTTCAGGCAGGTGGTGGTGGTGGTGTAATGGTGTGGGGGATTTTTTCTTTGCACACTTTGGGCTCATTGATTAGTACAAATTGAGCATCGTGTCAACACCACAGCCCACCTGAGTATTGATGCTGGCCATGTCCATCCCTTTATGATCACAGTGTACCCATCTTCTGATGGCTACTTCCAGGAGGATAACATGCCATGTCATAAAGCGGAGCATCAATCATCTCAGACTGGTTTCTTGAACATGAAAATGAGTTCACTGTACTCAAATGGCCTCCTCAGTCACCAGAACTCAATCCAATAGAGCACATTTGGGATGTGGTGGAACAGGAGATTCACATCATCCATGTGCAGCCGATAAATCTGCAGCAACTGCTTGATGCTATCATGTCAATATGGACCAAAATCTTTGAGGAATATTTCCAGAACCTATGCCTCAAAGGATTAAGGCTGTTCTGAAGGCAAAAGGGGGTCCAACCCGGTACTAGTAAGGTTTACCTAATAAAGAGGCCAGTGAGTGTAAGATGTGTATGTTGAATATGAAATCCCAGAAGTCTTCATTCTACATTGTGAAAAATGTAGCGCATACATACAGTATATGATAGCAAAACACATATCAAAAATAAATACAAGTTTAAACAAGCTTGAAATAAAAATCAAACATGAAATCTCTAAAATACTATTTTTAGAAATCAAAAGATAATAAAACTTACAAAAACTAAAGAAAATTACTAAGTGTTTTCAAGACTATACAGTATATACAAATATTGTAACAAAATATAATCCTAATAAAATGTCACTAATACTGCAAATAAAATAAAGCACTAAAAACTTGGTCAACAAAAAATCTGTACAACTAAAAATAATAATTAAAATGATCAAAACTGTAATTTGCTGTACAAAAAAGCATTTAAATTATGTATAAAAAATACAATAGTACCTCAAAAACACTAAAATAACACTAAAACTATTTAAATACATTTGACAAAAAAAAAATTTTACTCTCACTACTTTACTAGTCTTTACTACTTAAAATTAATCAAAATAACTAAAATAAGTTTAATTCAATGTGTCCTTTGCCATCTCAGTTTAATTAATGGTAAGAAAAGTTTTTTTGTTTTTTTATTGCTTCACTTCTCGCAGGAATTATGCAATTCAGCCAAATATTAGTCTGAGGTTTAGACCACCTAATCAATGTAAACACAATCACAGCCAACAAAGATTTGTTAATTACACAATTAAAGTTATTTTGCTCAGTGGTTTGTGAAGTTGCTGTGGTAAGAAATTGCCTGTAACAGTCATGCAACAGTCGTGACGTGTGTCGAATGGGTAAACACAAAACTCTTGGTAAAACGTGTGTTTGATAAATGTATGTTGCTGTACTGTAGGTCCTGCAAAAGGCCACACATGAACATTTCAAGAATAACTCAAATCAATGGCAATGAAGTTGTTTTGGTACAAAACAACGCCTTAAAAGAGGACATTTTATTTTTACAAGATGTTGAAAAAAAGAAAAACACCATTGTCCCCAGAATGTGCCTGTAGAGAGCTTGTTTAATTTACCTCCATTTAGGTAAGAACAAAAACATGCCATTTTTGTGTGTCCCTTTAAATGCAGCTGCTGCTTTCCAGATAAGGGTGGAGTTGTTACACTACATTCTACATTAAAGTTGAATACATTCTTTGACTAGCAAGCTACTGCTCTGTTCTGATGTACTGCTTTTGCAAATCAACATTGCGCAAGTACATGTACAATTCTCTATCTTTACAGAGAGCCTAAAAAGTCCATCACCTGACTTTACAATGCATGATAAATGTATCACTGTCTCAGATGTCAAGTCAATGGAGACGCATTTTTCCAACAAAAGAGAATTGGTAATGTTTTTTTTTTTCTGATACAGACACTGAAAATCTCCACAGCTACAGTGAGTAAACAGAAACAGTGGCTGCTGCAGTGGTGCTGTAGGTGGAAATGTGTAGCTTAAAGCCCCAATCACACCAAATGTGTTTTCTGCAGTGAGAGGAGACTTTTTAAAATGTTTTTTTTTTAAATAGAAGCAAGAGTTTTACGTGTTTCTGGTGCCTCATATTCTAACCGCCAGCATTTTTGACAGAGTGCTATGTGCGCCTGCACTTGAAAAGAAAATCAACCCTGTGGGGAAAAGCGCCTGATGTCATGCGATCCAACAACAAGACCATTAATACAGCGGTTGCCTCTTTTCAACAAAATTTCTATGTGGTGCGCTTTGCATTTTCTGAATTTAAAAGCGTGTTCAGTATAATCAGCCCCTAAGGCCTGCTAATATATAAATCCCCTCTCCCAGTGGTCCATCAAATGTTGCTAGGTTGCTAGGCGACCATCAAATGTTTTCTCAGAGGATGACAAGCTGACAAAACATTGCTGTCACTCTGATACAAGTTTTATTTATGGAGAAAACTACAAAGCACTGCAATGTTTGGGTGTTCTGGGTTTATTTGGGACAATTAGACTAACTGAAATAAGTATTTGATCAGTCAACTCGTCGCTTGACTCACTGTGCGCTCTCAGGATTCATTCAACTTTGTGCATCTGGAAGCCGTGAGCGCACCTCTAATGGAAACATCAAACTTTCATTTGTGATCTCCAACAGTTGATCTTCTTCTTGCACAGACATGCTGGATTCACCTAATTTGTTTTCAAATGGGTTGCGGATCCATTCCTTGGCAGTTCGTAGGTCCTTCACTGGGCCTTTTTCCTTTAGCAAAGAAACTTTCCAAAGACGTCTGTTTCTTACTAATTTTGCTGCTTGTGAGTTAAATTTGGGCACTCAAGTGACCGAGATCTAACCGAGAGAATACGATCATTCTTAAATATATAAGCTCATTCAAATTCAGATAATAATTAAAACAAAAACAGTTAATGATTTCTTGCTCGGTACCAATTGATCCACGAACTGGTACCGGACAGCAGCCCAGTGGTTAAGGACCACTGCCCTATCCTACACTCTCAGAAAAAAAGGTAGACGGTGGTACATATTTATTGTAAATTGAAAATGTGTGTTCACACAAAAAGAAACTTTTTTGTAAACTAAATTTGATGTTTTATATTTAATAAAAATAAATTGACCCATTTTGGATATAGCAAAAAGCCTTTAAATAGTCCTTGAAGAAACACATTTGAAACTGTAATGTACAAAGTGTCTTGTTACTGTAGTGATACATTCATGGATCATATTTGTACCTTTGATGAAGGTCCTGTACAATATTGTATCAGCTGGTTTTAAAAAAAAAGGTACATTTTGGTTTCCCATGGTACAAATCATGTCCTTAAAGGCACAAACTGCATGGTACAAACTTGTTTCTTTGTCTTAAGGTACAATTCTGTCCCAAAAAAATGTACTGCCCCCCCAGTAACAGGGGTTTGTATCTTTTTTGGTACAAGAATGTACCATTTTTTTCTGAGAGTGTATGTAGTGGATTGAAATCTAAATGGCTCTTTTTTCACAGAGAAATGCTTATCTAAACAAAGTTACTGGGTTGACTTTTGTTTTTGGTGGGTATGAAAAATGCACCAGGGACTGGAGAAGGAAGACACTGATGCAATTACACATGGAAAAAGTCAGAAGCACTTTTGGCCTTTTTTCTTCTGCTCTGGGCCCAATTGCTTGAAAGTCCTTCAGCTAAGAAACCTCTTAGTTTGAAGGTTAAGGGTACCCTTAGTAAAAACTACCCTTGGGTTGCAAGAACAAAATCCTAAGGGTCAACTTGGGTCAAGGGTCATTGTCACAGATTGGCCAGGCTCCTCCACCAATTTAACACAATGCCCATCATCACCTGAATTTTAATCATGCACAGCTGCATCTTATCACCGTGAGACAATATAAACACACACCTCACACCACTCTTTGTCCGGGCTCGTTCATACGAAGCGGACTGATGACGAATACTCTCCACGTATTCAGTAGAAGCGAGCGATCCTCCAGAAACTTACCTATTCTCTGTTTTGTCTCCAGTTTGTCCAGTCAGCCCCGTGTCCAGTTGGAGGTGTGTGTTTCCTCGTTGTCGTCTCCGTAACTCATCTGGTGGGTGCTCCATCGTTCTGTCTCATCCCCTACTCATCTGGTGTGTGTATTCGGTCAGCATCTATATCATCATCCATACTGAAAGGAAGACGGATAGTTACATCTCCTTCATCTCAACTAACGGAACCCTGCATATCCTTATATTGCTCTGCTGTGAAAATAAACGTTTACATTTTCTACTCACCCTGTTTGTCCGTCCGTTACCTAACAGAAGCCCGGACCATTAAAGTTAACAGCATGAGCAATCCCGATCCAATTCAGGAGCTGGTAGACGCGATGAAGAGAGTTTTATCGCCAGCTGCACCACTTCCTGATCCACCACCAGCACCGCGCACTTCTTCGGCTTCCCCCAGCGCATCCAGTCCACTATGTCCACACAGGACTATGCCCTTCGGTTCAGTACTCTAGCTGCTGCCAGCGGATGGAATGAGCGATCTCTTCTCACCACTTACCGGCTCGGTTTAGAGCCCAAACTTTGTCTACAGCTAGCAGCACTAGATGATAATATGGGTTTGGAAAAATTTATCCAACTGTCCCTTCGATGTTCTGATCATATAAACTCTTATCAACATAACCCAGATCACTTACCTCAAGCACTCCTCCGTCCATCTGAGTCCACAATCCCTCCAGAACCAGAACCCATGATAATTGAAGCTGGTAGACTCACGGCCGCTGAGCGACAGAGGAGGCTGACCCGGGGTCTGTGTCTGTACTGTGGTGCCGGAGGACATGTTAGATTGGACTGTCCTCTCCGTCCCATGCGCCCCTCGGTGAGTGTGTTCAGTTTTGATATTGAGAAGATGAATCCTCTCACTACCAAGGTACTGTTAACTACCCACTCTTCTTCTGTTTCAGCCACCGCCCTTATCGACTCCGGGTCAGCTAGGAATTTCATCTCACACTCCCTCTGTCGCCAGCTCCACCTCCGCACTGAAGCCTCGACGCACATCTACCAGATTCAACCCATAACCAACAATATCAAGTCACAGGCACGTATTCACCGTAAATGTGAACCCGTTAGTCTCCAAATTGGGTGGTTGCATAAAGAAGACATACAATTTCTGGTTTTGGAGGGAGCCACCATGGATATCATCCTAGGGCGACCGTGGCTGGTGAAGCATGATCCCATTCTCTCTTGGGGCAAAGGAGAGATAAAAAGATGGGGTGAAGGATGTACACCAGGCTGTTTCCCCGATCTTCCCGTACATATTCAAAAACCCCTATCTGTCTATGTCACGTCAGTTGAAAGCCCCATCGAGTCACGATCCGTCCACATTCCTGAGATCTACACTCCTTACAAGGACGTGTTTTGCCCGAAAAAAGCTTCCCAGCTACCTCCACATCGGTCATGGGACTGTGCCATAGATCTGGTTCCAGATGCCCCAATGCCCAAAGGTAGAATCTATCCACTGTCGCTTCCGGAAACCAAGGCCATGGAGGAGTATATTCAGGAGGCTCTGCATCAGGGGTATATCCGTCCTTCCACATCACCCGCAGCATCCAGTTTCTTCTTTGTGACTAAGAAAGATGGAGGGCTGCGGCCGTGCATTGGTTATAGAATTCTCAACCAAGGTACAGTCAAGTTCCGATATCCCCTTCCTCTCGTTCCTGCGGCCCTAGAGCAACTTCGATCTGCCAAGATCTTCACAAAGTTGGACCTCCGCAGCGCATATAACCTGGTGAGGATACGGAGGGGTGATGAATGGAAAACCGCGTTTGTGACCCCTACTGGCCACTACGAATATCGGGTAATGCCGTACGGTCTGGTCAACGCCCCTTCCGTATTCCAAAACTTCATCCATGAAGTCCTCCGAGAGTTCCTTAATCTCTTCGTCATTGTATACATAGATGATATCTTGATTTACTCCAGAAATGAGGTCGAACATCGCCACCACGTAGAGAAGGTACTGCAAACCCTCAGGAAACACCAACTGTACCTCAAAGCTGAGAAATGTTCATTTCATCTACCATCTGTTCAGTTTCTGGGATACGTCATAGATAAAAGAGGGGTTCGTATGGACGAGGGGAAGGTCACTGCCGTTGTCTCCTGGCCAGAACCCACAACCGTCAAAGAACTCCAACGATTCCTCGGCTTTGCAAACTTCTATCGACGATTTATTCATAACTACAGTCTCGTCACCGCCCCACTCACCAACCTTCTCAAAAATAAAACCAAGAAATTATCCTGGCCTTCTGAAGCCGCCGCAGCCTTCCGAAATCTCAAAGAAGCCTTTACTCGAGCTCCACTCCTGACTCACCCTGACCCAGATTTGCCTTTTATAGTAGAAGTAGATGCCTCCACCACTGGAGTGGGAGCCATCTTATCTCAGTTCCACGGTACTCCCAAGTTACTCCATCCATGTGCCTATTTCTCCAGGAAACTTAGTCCGGCGGAGAAGAATTATGACATCGGGAATCGAGAACTGCTAGCCATCAAGCTCGCCCTGGAGGAGTGGCGACATTGGTTGGAGGGTGCTAAACAGCCCTTCCAGGTAATCACAGATCATAAAAATTTGCAATATCTCAAAGATGCTAAACGACTCTGTCCTCGCCAGGCCCGCTGGTCATTGTTCTTCTCCAGATTCCATTTCTCCATAACCTATCGACCTGGCTCAAAAAATATCCGAGCGGACGCACTATCCAGAATTCATGATCATCAAGAAACCATCGAAACCCCGGCCAAGATTCTTTCAGATCATATAGATGTCTGTCCCATCAGATGGTCTGCTCCTCCAGCCGTCGCCACTCCTGAAATCAGAGCTCCGCCGGGCTGCCCCCCAAATCGACGGTTTGTCCCTAATAATCAACGGGTAGATCTCATCCACTCCACTCATACCTCTCTGGGCACTGGGCATCCTGGGGTCAACAATACCCTCTCGCTGCTATCCCAACGCTTTTGGTGGCCGAGCATGGCAAGAGATGTGAGAAGGTATGTGCTAGGTTGTAAAGAATGTGCCATGTCAAAAAGTCCACGCCATCTACCTGCAGGCAAGCTCCACCCTTTGCCCATCCCGAATCGTCCCTGGTCACACCTAGGGGTAGACTTCATGACGGATCTTCCCTCATCTGACGGTAATACCTGCATTCTGGTTATCGTAGATCGATTCTCAAAATTCTGTCGTTTGATTCCCTTGAAAGGTCTTCCCACAGCCCTAGAGACAGCTGAAAGTCTCTTTAAATATGTCTTTCAATGTTTTGGTTTACCAGAAGATATAGTCTCGGATCGAGGTCCCCAGTTCATCTCCAGACTATGGAAAGCCTTCTTCCGACTCCTAGGTGTGACCGTCAGCCTCTCGTCTGGCTATCATCCACAAACCAACGGCCAGACGGAGAGGAAGATTCAAGAAGTGGGAAGATTTCTCAGGACTTTCTGTCACGGTCGCCAAAATTCCTGGAACCAGTTTCTGGGCTGGGCGGAATACGCCCAAAATTCACTGCGGCAACCCACCACAGGACTCACGCCATTCCAGTGTATTCTGGGATTTCAACCTCCACTTTTCCCCTGGAATGACGAACCGTCTGATGTACCCGCAGTGGATCACTGGTTTCGGGAAAGCGAGAGGGTCTGGGATGAGGCCCATCACCATCTCCAGAGGGCAGTCCGAAGAACCAAGGAGGTGTCAGACAGGAGAAGGATTGAAGGTCACGGCTACAACCCTGGACAGAAGGTCTGGCTGTCCACCAGAGACATCCGCCTGCGACTGCCCTCCAAAAAACTTAGTCCCAGATTCATTGGTCCCTTCACCATCCTGGAACAAGTCAACCCTGTCACCTACAAATTACAACTACCACCACAGTACAGGATCCATCCCACATTTCACGTGTCACTCCTTAAACCCTATCACGAACCTCTGATTCCCTCCACAGAGCCTGGCCACGAAGAGGAAACCCCTCCACCACTGATGCCAGAAGACTCCATTTACTCTGTCAAGGAGATTCTACAGTCCCGGCGTCGTGGTGGTCAGTTAGAATACCTCGTTGACTGGGAGGGATATGGACCAGAGGAAAGATCGTGGGTCTCCAGATCAGACATCTTAGATCCCTCACTGATGGAAGATTTCCACTCCAATCACCCTGAGTGCCCGGCACCTCGTGGACGAGGTAGACCACCACGGCGTCGGATTATTAGGCCCTCAGGAGCGGGCCCTGGGGAGGGGGGTAATGTCACAGATTGGCCAGGCTCCTCCACCAATTTAACACAATGCCCATCATCACCTGAATTTTAATCATGCACAGCTGCACCTTATCACCGTGAGACAATATAAACACACACCTCACACCACTCTTTGTCCGGGCTCGTTCATACGAAGCGGACTGATAACAAATACTCTCCACATATTCAGTAGAAGCGAGCGATCCTCCAGAAACTTACCTATTCTCTGTTTTGTCTCCAGTTTGTCCAGTCAGCCCCGTGTCCAGTTGGAGGTGTGTGTTTCCTCGTTGTCGTCTCCGTAACTCATCTGGTGGGTGCTCCATCGTTCTGTCTCATCCCCTACTCATCTGGTGTGTGTATTCGGTCAGCATCTATATCATCATCCATACTGAAAGGAAGACGGATAGTTACATCTCCTTCATCTCAACTAACGGAACCCTGCATATCCTTATATTGCTCTGCTGTGAAAATAAACGTTTACATTTTCTACTCACCCTGTTTGTCCGTCCGTTTCCTAACAGTCATACTTGTTCCCTGTTGCTACAAAGTCCTTAGAAACCATTTCCCCCTGAACAAATTTAAGGAATCAGAACAGATATCTTAAATGAGCAAACGACACTCTGACTGCAAACATTCTCAAATAAAATGTTTTAGATAAAAGAATTGCAGGATTGTAAAAAAAAAAAAAACTACAAAAACATAGATAAATAATTTAATAAGACTATTTGATGAATAAACTAATATACACAGTGTGTCGATAACACATCTGCAAAGGAGTGCATCCATATGACATTGCAGTTTTAGCGAAGCTTCAAAAGGTTCAATCCCAGCCAATTTTTATAGGTCCTCCATATACCATGATCAACTCATTAAGGGAACTCTTCGACTCGCTTAACGGAAAGAAAACAGCACAGGTGTTGTGTATTGCACAGTTATTGCAAGACAAATGTTTGTGGTTCATTGCCTCAAAGATTTTTCCCCCTGCAGGAACATCCTTAAGTTAAATTACTTTAGGACTTTTATGCAACCGGACACAGGCCACTTGACATTGAGAAATCATCCATGAGCTTGAACTCTGAGCTCTTGTTTGGATCATGAATGCTGTAGCATGTTAAAGCAGCTTGTAAACACCAGCACTGGCCTTCAGGAATGAGAGAGGTCACAAAGCCCATTAGTGTCACTCAATTATGATAAAAACCCTTGAGAAAAACCAAACAGTCTCAACACTGCTGCTAATGGCCATACAAATGAGTGTTTATAGTAGACATCTAAACAGCGCTGATATAACTGTGTATTATTTTCAATCGACATATATCCCATTTTTACATAATTTACCATGACGGCTGCAAACTTAAATGTACGTTGAGTTATCAACTATATTTAAAGCAAACAAAGATGACTGTAATATAACTATGGCTTAATATTTGATATGCAATACATAAAAAAACATATGCATATTTTGTTTAGATTTAGATTGGGTGCATGGATGGATGGATGGATGGATGGATGGATGGATGGATGGATGAATCAATCGATCGATCCAGATTTTTAGACTCTTGACGTCTGTGAAAAACAATCCTACTTGAGCAATTTATGGGTCTCCATGCAATAAGCTGTCATTACCAAAAAAAAGTTGGATTGTTTGGGTTTTTAACCAAAAATGAAACAATTCCATGTCAGCAGCTCTTTTAGAATTAGATTTTTACCAGAAAAAAACATAATGCGTTCAATACTTATTTTACCCACTGTATAATTAAAACTCAAAAATGTATGATCTATTATACATTGTATAATCAATGTTTATAATGTATAATATATAATGTAGTATAAATGCATTTTAAATAAACCGTATTCAGTTTCAGGCAAGGCCAGACGGAATCTGCTGACGTTATTTTGCTATTTCTGTGCATAATTTTGTATTTTAAAAAAATCTGTGGATTTTAACAGCACAGGAGCTGGTAAGTTAACAAATAAAAAAAATAGCTTTATTTATATGCGTATTTTGTATGCGAATGCAAGTCCAATTGGTAAACAAACCTATAGCAGCTCTCTTGTGTACATAGTAAAACACAGAAAATATTACTTTAGATATTCTTTTGTACATAAACCATCTAAAAATAGCATTTTATTTTATTCTATAATAAAAAAAATTAAGAATATTAAATAAATAAATAAATAAATAAATAAATATATATATATACAATGCATCCGGAAAGTCTTTATAGTGCTTCACTTTTCCACATTTTTTTATGCTACAGCCTTATTCTAAAATGGATTTAATTCATTTAATTTCTCAAAATTCTACACACGATACCCCATAATGACAATGTGAATTTTTTTTTAATTGTTGCAAATTTATAACAAATAAAAACCTGAAAAATCACATGTACAGTTGAAGTCAGAATTATTAGCCCCCCTTTGATTTTCTTATTCTTTTTTAAATATTTCCCAAACAATGTTAAACAGAGCAAGGAAATGTTCTCAGTATGCCTGATAATATTTTTTCTTCTGGAGAAAGTCTTTTATTTAGGCTAGAATAAAAGTAGATTTAAATTTTTCTGAACAAAATTATTACCCCCTTCAAGATTTTTTTTTTCCGACTGTCTTCAGAACAAACCACTGTTATACAAAAAATTGCCTAATTACTCTAACCTGCCTAGCTAACCTTATTAACCTAGTTAAGCCTTTAAATGTCACTTTAAGCTGTGAAGAAGTGTCTTGAAAAATATCTAGTCAAATATTTTTTACTGTCATCATGACAAAGATAAAATAAATCAGTTATTAGAAATGAGTTATTAAAACTATTAGGTTTAGAAATTTCTTTAAAAAAAAACTTCTCTCAGTTAAACAGAAATTGGGGGGAAAAATAAAAAGGGGGTCTAATAATTCTGACTTCAACTGTATATAAATAAAAGACAAGTTCAGCTGAGTTTTATGTGCCGGTGCAGATTCCATGTGTGCCCGATCATTGATAATAATTTGTTAAAATACAAAATCATCAAGTGATTTCATACAACCAGAACTTGACTTTATTTTAATCTGTATCGTCCAAAAAACAGTAAGAAGCACTCATGTCATGGGATAGATTTGAATGATTTGCAGGTGACTAATACATTAGGATTCTCTGACCCTTTCAGAGATATGACTCACCCCTCGTATCATCATTCCCCCACAATGCACCGCAGAGCTCCACCAGATGATCTAAACAGACTGGCTCTTCTCTGGCCTGTTCATAAAAAGCAAAGCAGTTTGAGGAATGCAAAGTGTAATCTCTGAGCGGGAAGGTGGGACTCATGCTGGCCTGTTTCCCCAAAGCAGAGGGAGAAGGCCATGGAAACCCTGTGTTTGGGCACTCAGACAGGGTGGAGAGCCAGTTTATCCAGCAGAAGAGAGCAGATGTTTGCTGGAGGTCAGACGAACACCTGTCTCCAACACAGCCAAACCTCGCACTCATTACTCACCCCATCAGTTACGTGTGTTCAGGGGGGAAAATACAGTGTTGTTTTAGCTCTCCACTGGTTATGGTCCCAATTATGTCATTGCGATGTTTAAACAGACTGATGATTTCATGTGTAACACTGCACCGTCATTTGCCGTGGCTATTAAACAAACACAGCGATTAAACTTCTTGCGGTTGTGTTTCACGTGTATGTTTTTAATTATGTCAAACGAAGGCCCACCTAATATGATCTCCATTACGGCACGCATGTGGAACGTTTAGGTTCCTGCCCGTGGATTCTGTGTAATCGTAAAGGGGCATGACATGCCAGTGCTGCTTGATTATTCAGAGCTTTCCAGTATGTTTGCTGTGGGCTCTGAATTCACTCTCATAAAGAAACATCACACTTGAACAGTATTTAAATGATATTTACATGCTATTTTCACATTGATTTTGAGATGTAGTTATTGTGTCATTTCCTTCCAAACTGTTCTTCTGAGAAAAAGTATTACTTCAAAACTGGTAAAGTAATCATATAAATAAATAGATCGAAATAATTTACTTGTGCGTTTTATTTCACATGTTACAACTGTTAAAAGGGTTTTTTTTTTTTTTTTTTTTCATTAAATCCAAATCAAAAGCCAAAATGACCCTGGTGAAAAACTTTTGGGTGGTGCAGGACATACGGTCATTCAGAAACTTGAAACCATTATCCATATGTGGGTCACACCTTACAATAAGGTTCCATTAGTTACTGTTAGTGAATATATTTACCAAAATGAACTAGGAATAAACAATACTTGTACAGTATTTATGAATGCATTATTAAAATTTATATCTTATGACTCAGAATTTTTTTTTTGCACCTCTGTCAGGCCTGTAGCCAGCCTGTTGAAATGGGAGCTTCTTTTTGGTTTGCATTTCTGGAAAAAGTGGAGCTTTTTTGCAGTTATTTACCTAATTTTCTATTCAGCTATCCATTTTAGTGCACAGCTTGTCAGATGGTGATCATAAACACACGTCTTTGATGCACCAAAAATATTTTCTACATTTTTTTCAAAGTGCTTACCATACTATTTATTACAATGTATTTATTAACAAATTAAACTGGAATTTAATTCAGTTTTATAAATATTGTTATGAAATTAGCATTTAAAAAACTATAAATAAATGTGAAAAATACTTATTTTTAAATACATATTTATTATTATTTAAAACAAAACAGGAATCTGGTAAAACTTGCTTTAAAATAAACTGTAGCCTAAATATGGGCAAATAAAAACTGGCCAGCTCATTCAACTTTCCTCAGACAGAATTTGGCCACTTGAATAATCTATTGTCTTGAGACTGCTCTTGCAGATTGCTTAGAATAGATCACACTGAGAACATTGATGTGCAGTTAAAATCAGTAATACTATCCAATCTTTGAATTTTTTTATTTTTTAAATATTTCCTAAATGATGTTTAACAGAGCAGGGACATTTTCACAGCATGTCTAATAATATTTTTTTTTAAGGAGAAAGTATTATTTGTTTTATTTTGGCTAAAATAAAAGCAATTTTTAAGTTTTATTAAAAACCATTTTAAGGTCAAAATTATTAGCCCCTTTAAGCTATATATTTTTTAATAGTCTACAGAACAAAACATTGTTATACAATAAGTTGCCTAATTACCCTAACCTGCCTAGTTAAACTAATTAACCTAGTTAAGCCTTTAAATGTTACTTTAAGCTGTATAGAAGTGTCTCCGTTAAACAGAAATGGGGGGGGGGGGGTAAACGGGGGATTATAATTCAGGGGGGCTACTAATTCTAACTTCAATTGTAATTTATTCCCTAAGTGATGCAACTTCCTGAACATCATCTTAAATTAGTTTGGAAATCTGTTGTTTTGAACTCTTTATAGATCGTTTGCCCAATTTCCACCAAATTTGGCTCAGACCATGCTGCCAGAAAGTTATAGAATTTTCCATTTGCTCTGTAGCTTGTTGCAGTATCTCATAATCACAAACAATTAGACTTCAGGACAGACCCTTAAATTAGAGAGCCCAATCCTACCTCTAAAGCCAAAGACTGAAAGAAATTAACCTTTTGGCACAAGCATAGCGGCCTTTGGATCATAATATCAGCTAATGACGATAACCTTTCCTCCGAGACACATTATCAATCTCAACTGTATACATTCTCTGCCTCTCTAAGCAGGAATGATTATTATG
The DNA here is from genome assembly GCF_052040795.2 of Danio rerio. NCBI lineage: Eukaryota > Metazoa > Chordata > Actinopteri > Cypriniformes > Danionidae > Danio > Danio rerio. The sequence continues at coordinate 20,215,082 of NC_141035.1, read as the reverse complement.
TTCATTTGCGGTTCAGAAGAACAAAACGAGCATCTTGGGAAAAGGTGCGGTGGATGATAATGAAATCTGAGAGTCCTTTATCGCCTGTCCTTTAAGCTCATATTTGAGAATATAAGTATGCTAATGCTTTCATCACACGTTTATGGAGATCAGCAATGAAAACAATATCTCACTTAATTGTGCTTGGCGGGATAAAATTGACCTTATCTCAAGAGAGTTTCTCTCGGGATGGATTTTTAATGCTTTTGTTTGCGCGTGAAAATTGAAAGCATGTGCAGAGATTACATATAATGCTCAGTTCAGCAGGATTTGGTGGTCTTAGGGTAATTGCACAAGCAAAGGTGGTCTCATATGTGCTGTAGTGAAGCTCTTTTCCACTGGTTCACAATTAATGGTCTGTGAACCCCAGTAGATGTGATTCTTGCAATGCAGAATCATGAAAATTTGTGCACTTGTGGTGACATTTGCAAAAATATTACATTGATTCTTGTATCTTCTGCAAAGGTTTCTAAATCCACTTTTTAATTGTACTGCTTGGTTTGCATTTACACTTCAGTTTAGTACTACTTAAAAAAGTGGGTAGGGTCTTCACTATAGTTGTGCCTGCCTCTACTGCTGTGACAAATGTGCAACACAAACTAACCTATAACACAGAGGCAAAGGATGCCACAGATCGAACAGTGTTCTTAAGTCGTGTCTTCTGTGACTTTTTTCAATAGAGCAGGCTCAGTATTGAGTACCACTAAGTGGTACGGAGTGGTTCGCTACACTTTTATGGCCATTTCCACTATCAAAAGGCGTACCGAACCGAATCGTACCATACCACTTTTTCAGCACTCTTTCAAAAGGGTACCAAACATGAGAAAGGGTACCAAAAGGTGGAGCTGCATGCGCATTGGTTACAGAGATGCGTCACAGCCGAGACATAACACCGTAATACTATATGCATAAAATAACGAGCCATGGATGACCCGAGCTCAAACAAACCTTGTCGTTGTCTTGATGTACAGACACAAAGCCAAGAAGAACAAAATCTACCGTGTTGTTTTTTTTACGAGGCCGTCTGAAAGTGCGAGCGGTTCTCGCTTACTCCAGGGAGCTCGCAATCACGTCTGTATTTGATATAACGAACTTCTTGAGCTGATGATAATAATGTGTGTGATTACTGAAGTGTTTTCAACATCTGATCCTTTCAGAAAAGAAAAGCACAAACGCGAGAGTGAAGCGCGAAAAAACAAAGGAGAAGCCCAATGAAACACAGGACCAAATTTTTTTTGAAACCTGAATCATGAACAAACTGCCATGTTTATCATCGCTTTTTGGACTATTCTGAACTTGCAACAACGGAATTACTTTTTAATAGAGCTCATACTTGTGCTGGTAAAGATTACAGACACGGATGAGAGGTTTGCTGTGGGCTTTGTTGCTTGTGTGTATAATTCATGTTTTATTAATAGTACAGCTCACTTAAAACTTAAAAAAGTACTAGGTATGGAACACAGTGGAAAAGACCCTAAAGTGGGCTGTACGGCACCGTACCATATAGTGAAAAATGCCTAAATTTGAAATGTCCAGTAAGTTTGTTAAAAAGATTACAACATTTTCTTAGAAACAGATGAAGGTGACTGGCAATGTTTATGTTTTTAAAGCACATATGACAGCTCTGTCAGGAATTAAATGATGAGGCTATTCCTTTATCATATTTGAAAGTAACATAACCTTTACACTAAAATTAATTGATAATGTGAAAAGAAAAATAAGTGATGTGGTTTAACCCTTTTTTCTTTTTACATGAGCTGCTTTTGATTTTGATTGATTGGCCAATTGGCCGGCCGCCCAGTCGATCGTTCATTCAGTCAGTCGGTCAGTCGGACAGACTGTAGATCAACAGTGGCCTACGGTGGCTTTTTTGCGTGAGAACACCGCGGGCGTGGATTGCGTGCGCTCCCTAGAGTTCGAGATACGAAAAGGCGCGGCACAGCAGCCTCTCACGGACTGGCGAAAACAAAAATACATACCTCCTGGGACATATTTTGCAGTCTCCAAAAACGTTCGCGGGGCTAAGTTTCCACAATGAGCCTAGGTTGTACAGATGTGTGCTTCATCAGAGAGCTGATGTTTACCCTCCTCACAAATAAGCTCAAAAATATTTGTGAAGGGGTAGCTAATGCAGGTTACTTTGAGGTATTTGATATGTCCATGTCATTTACATAAAAAAGCTAACTTTCAAAGAATGTTCCATTAATGCAACACTAAGGATTCCTGGGTTTTTGCAGCGCCTTCTAGCTTTTGGAGGAGATTTACTCCAGAACACACAACCTTAACAAGATGTGCAGGAAAATCGCAGGTATGATCAATTACGCTTGGGATCTTATTTTGATTAATCATTGAGCCCTACGTGTTTTTTTTTTTTCTCTTAATTTAACTATAATATCATTGACTTGCATTTTGTGAATCGCCAGTTCATTCAAATAATGACTATAATATTCTAGCCTAGAAAAAATCTATTCTATTCTAAAAGAATCTGTATGGCCTGAGGGGGATCAAATTAAAGGCACATTGCAATTTTTGAGTGAACTATCCCTTTAATGTAACCACTCATTGTTTAGCATATAAGCAAAAAGGAACCAGTGCTGCGTTGTGGTTTGCTTGTGGTGTGTCGGTTGTGCAGAGACTCTCCCCTGAAGTCATGAGAGATGAGGTCAATGTTGTCATTATGTGTCCAGCAGGAGCAGAGGTCCCGTCTGTCTCTCTGTATGAGCACAGGTGCAGGACTCTGGCAGAAACTACTGCTCTCAGTACTACAGAACATTGAAAACACGACTGTCAAGAGTAATATTCGCCTGCGTACATGCCTGCTCCGCTTACACCATAGAGCACGTAAATCCCAGTGCAGGAAAGAACATGCATATTACTGCACATGCTGCACTCTTATATGGGTCAAAGCGGAGAATGGCTTTTTTCCTTCTTAATTTTCTTTCTGAGAAAAAAATACTTTACATTTTAAATACTATATACATAATACTACATACAGTGCTCAGCATGTATAAGTACACTGCTCACAAATCTATCTTTTAAATTTTTAATATGAAGCTGTAGAATATATACATTAGATTAGTCAATACTGGAGCCAAATCTGGAGCTTATCTAACAAAATAACTTATGATAACAGTCCAAAAACTAGTACAGCCAAATTATTATTATAGAAAAATATTAAAAACAAATTTTAAAAAGAAGAAAAATCAAGAGTAGCAAAAAATTGAAAGATTTAGTTGAAATGTTGTAGGTTGTAATGTTTTGCAATATTTTGCTTAAATTTAATTGTATTACCTTTTAATTTCTAAATATATTTAGTGACTAAAATATTATTTTAATAAATATATCTCTTTAATTAATCGGTTTTGTTTAAATGCACCAAAATACATTGCCTATATTCACAGAGAATAAATATTAATTTTCAAAATGGGGTGTACTCAATTATGCTGAGCACTGTACATATACATTTAAACACTATATACATTTTTGTAGTTTTTAAAATAACGCACCCTCTAAAATGCATTTCAATGTAAAGATAAAGAATGTAAAGAAGTTTATATATCAAAACAAATATCAGGCATTATTTGCTACAACAATTCTTTGATAGCATGTTAAAAATAGCATATTAAATCAGAATCACAATGTAGCCCCCGACATAATAAATCTTTGTTATTTTAAATATTCAGATTTTGCCACTATCCTTTAACCACTTGGTCTAACCAGTTTGTTGACAAAAAAAGTTTTTATATTTAAAAAAAAAAAAAACATGTTTGATTACTTATTCTTTTAATTTGGTGCAAATATCAAAATGGGACATCTTATATTATATTTGACATTATATTTGAAGAAATCAGATGCAAAACCCTCTAAATCCATCAGACCTCTTTTCTTGTAAATGAGCATTTTCTATCAGGCTCCTATAATTAGGTAGGGCAGTTTTATTTGATAGATAATGAAAAGGTTATTAGCTAGCAAATAAAATATAAATTTTTTTCATAAATGTCACTTTAGACACTTGTTTGGTTTTTAACAAGGTAGATTTTTTTTGCGTCAAAATCAGATAAATCCACTTGTGCTGTTTTTGCAAAAACCTCTAAATCCACCTATTGGGACAAGACAGTGTAATTAGGAGAAAAATCACAAAAAATGCTATCAGAAATTATTTTACCAGACATAAAACACATTACACAAACCACCTAAAATTAATAATACATAAATCTGTCAAGTAAGCGGCGGTTCATTCCGCTGTGTTATTTTTTGCAGAAGTGGCGTTTAGCTGCTTTTGCATCTGGACTCTTCATATATTGTATTTTTAAATTGTAAAAAATATAGTGCAAGTCATTACACAATAAACTGCCTGGGAACCATCCACTGTAAAAAATGGCCGTGATTTCAACGGTAAAAACTGTAAAAATCCTGGTGGGAAAAGTTGTTTGTGTAGAGCATTGATTCATTATGTAACTTTCTTATCACCACCTGCATACGGCTGTGTTACCATGTCTGTCTGTGAAACAAAAGATGTGTAGATATTGATAATTCAAAATACATTTATATTACATCTATAAATTAATTAAATATGGTAATTTACTGTAAAAATGAGAACTTACTTTTACGGTTTGTATCGTATTTTTAACGGTAAAATACTGGCAACCACAGCTGGCGATTTTTTACCAAAAATTTTACGGATTTATTTTTTAGTGTGGATGATAAACTGAACTTTAAGGTCTAACACAAATTTTAATGTCCAAAGACATGCGGTATAGGTGAATTGGGTAGGCTAAATTGTCCATAGTGTATGAGTGTGTGTGTGAATGTGTGTGTGGATGTTTCCCAGAGATGGGTTGCGGCTGGAAGGGCATCCGCTGCATAAAAACTTGCTGGATAAGTTGGTGGTTCATTACGCTGTGGCGACCCCGGATTAATAAAGGGACTAAGCCGAAAAGAAATTGAATGAATGAATTACTTTTATGTTGTTTGAGTGTTACCTGTTGCTGTTACCTGCCTGCTGTTGCTGTAAACCTAATTCCCCTTTGGGACAATAAAGACGTTCCAATCCAATGAAATGGCACAAGGAGAAAGTACTGAACTGCTGAAATGTATTTAATACGTTATATTAAAGGCTTTTTGGTAATGGCAGCTTAAAGACGCCTCTCATATGGAGAAGGAAGTCACATGAATTGCTCAGATGTGATTTTTTCAGAGACTTCAACAGAGTGTAAAAGTCTTGATGGTTCTGTGGGTCTCGTCTATCAAATCTGATCTTTATTTTGTATTCTATATTGGATTCAAGTCAGGTGATTGGCTGGGCCATTCTACAGCTTGATTTTCGTTTTTTGAAAGCATGTGAGAGTTTCCTTGGCTGTGTTTGGATCGTTGTCTTGCTGAAATGTCTACCCTGGCTTCATCTTCATCCTCCTGATTATGTAGATGTTGTACTGAAGCAGCTAATAATAATTTACAATAACGAAAGGTGGAGGGTCGTTGAATAACTACTGAGAGATTTCAGCCTCTGTCTGGTCTTTTAATGCTTTTCTACACCTTCCTTTCTTCATGTGTTCAATACTTTTTCCTTGTGTCATTTTATTTTATTACTCATAACCTAATTTGTGAACTAATTAGATTAGTCTTCTTTGCATATATTGATTTCTTGGGTTGTTACCAACATTTATTTACCAACAAATTTGCTGTATTTTATTTTTAATTTTTCTTTTTTCAAAAAATTTTCAACTTGTGTGTGTGTTTTTAAAAAAAATGGCGTTTGCTGTTTGTTCAAAGTACTACTTTTCATTTAAAATGAGGTGAAACAACCCAATTCTTGAGGTTTTAAGCTTAAATGCTTTATGTTAAATTCACTTAAATTTGTAAAAACTAATAAGTTTGCTTAATTCCTTCATGTTGTCTCAAAACAAGTCAACTGTGTGGAACCCAGCATTGTTCACAGTGTGTGTGTGTGTGTGTGTGTGTGTGTGTGTGTGTGTGTGAATCATTAAATTATGTAGCTAGTTTGATCTAAATAAAATTATGTTGTTATCAAAAAAACACTACACTCAACACAAAAACATTTGATATACAGCTTGTGTCTGAGATCCACTGAAGCAGCAATAATTTATGACGAATTCCACAAAAGGTGCGTCACACTAATGCAATCATTTTTCATGTGCGATAATTATATCTTGCATGTATCCTGTTGAATGAGGAGGCGAGATGCCTCCCATCATCCTGTTTCGCTCAGGATTCAACTAACTTATCATTAAACTGGCATTACGGCACACTTCATCTCCAGCCAGTCTCCCACGGCAAGTTGCACATAGCTGCATGTCAGAGATTCAAAGCACATGGTGGGAAGGCTGATTGAGCTGGGTATGATCGCATCCTTCAGCCGAAACCTGAGACTCAGCTGAGGAAACGAGTCACATCAACACCCAGCATCCCTCAGTCTGTACAGCGGGTCAGAAGGCCAGGGCTGTTGTGCAAGAGCGCATTACCTCATTAGCAGAGCATGCAAACGTCGACAGATACTGTATTTCTGTTTCCCAAACAAACCTGTGTCACGATGCCAAGAACACTGCACATGATAAAGAGTGACACCTTTCAGCGCTCACATTAGGAAGAAACTGCCACTTCACTGTTTATAAAGGCTTCTCACACAAACTGATCTCACACAGACAAAATGTTCAGTGAAGTAATGCGCTTGGGAAACAAACTTGAGGCACTGCATGCATGCAAAAAAAAAATTTAAAATAATAATTTATTAACCTGTCAATTTTAATATTTCATAAAGTGTTTCAGTCTAATGTAAAGTAAACATTCGAAATACATGTTTCTTTTGTCACTCTTAATTAAACTTCAATACATATTTTAAAGGCAGTTTTCTCAAAATGTGTTTTTTTTTCTCCTGCACTGAGCCATAAATCACTTCAGCAGCACTTCATAAACTATTCTGAAGGTTTTTACAAGGGAATTTGTCCATATTAATTTGCATAACTGTAATATGTCAGCAAAATGAAACAGGAATTGTAAACCTGACTGCTTCCAATGTTTAGATTATAGTGCTAGAAATGTATGGAAATCAGTGCATATAATGAAATAATACCTCGTTTGCATATTTAAACATCAAAAGTAACATGGGTAACAAGTGAATATTACAATTTAGAACACCTCTTATAATAAATTGAACTGTTGATGCAATAAAGTAACAGGATTAGTTATTTTAATTAAAAAATGTGAGTAAACCCATTGCCTTAAAGTTGACTTTTCAACGTAAGTAAAGCTGTTGTAACTTGTATCTATTAAGTTAACCTAACTTAATTTTTTATAGTTATGCACAGTTAATTAATTAATTATTTAATTAATTAATTAATTTTCCTTCAGCTGAGTCCCATATTTATAAGGGGTCACCACAGCGGAATGAACCACCAATTATTTCGACATATGTTTTGCACGACGCATGCACTTCCAGCCACAACCCAACACTCGGAAACACCAACTCTCGCATTCACACACACTCATACACTACGGCCAATTTACAGTAGTTTATTCAGTTCAACTATAGTCAACTATAGTGCATTCTGCAGTGTCTTTCCTTAACTATTTATAAATGCTTCTCATAAAACCTGACCTCATGCTGACAAAATGTCCATTATATAATCATGTGGTCAGAAAACATTTGTGACCCCTAAGGTAACAGAATGGATCCTGTAAATATTTCCAGGACGCTGTCTGTGATTAAAACAAGCAAGCGAAATTTGGACAGAAATGGATCTCAGATTCAGTTACTGGAGACATAATGGTCTCCCACAGGAGGATGACAAAATATTAAAGCATTTTCCCACCAAAGAGCTGAGCAGAAGAAGCAGGTGCGATAGTCAAATAAATTGACGGAAGGAAAACTGGACTTTCTTCCACTAGGATCACGTTTAAATTGTTCTAAGTTTGCTAATGGCTTGAGCTGAGGTCAGATGCTTGAAGTATCACTTATGATCAAAGACAGCAAAAATAATTTAGATGTTGAAAAGCATGTCTTGCAAATAAAACGCTGTTTGACATGACATACAAGTATTTTATTGTATAACACAATATACATGGTACTGTGGGTTGTTACAGTTAGTTGTTTAAACATTACATTAAAGCCAGAATTATTAGCCCTCCTGATTTATTAGTCCCCTTTAATATTTTTCCCCCAACCTCTGTTTGATGGAAAGAAGGTTTTTTTCAATACATTTCTCAACATTAAACTAAATTAAACTAATAAACTAATTTAATTTCTAATAACTGATTTGATCTGTTCAGACTTTCATCATTGCCATAATGACAATTACATAAAATTTTACTAGATATTTTTCAAGATAGTATTCAGCTTAAAGTGCCATTTAAAGGTTTATCTAGGTTAATTTGGCAATTTAGAGTAATTAGGCAAGGTATTGTATAACGATGGTTTGTTTTGTAGACAATGGAAAAATATATAGCTTAAGGAGGTTAATTATTTTTACCTTAAAACGGATTAAAAAAAAATAAAATAAGATAAAAATAAAAAGCTGTTTTTTTTCTAGCCAAGATAAAATAAATAAGACTTTCTTCAAAAATATTATCAGACATACTGTGAAAATGTCCTTGCTCTGTTAAAAATCATTTGGGAAATATTTGAAAATGTTGTAGTTATTTTTCTTGATTAATTCAGTGAAAGTGTCTAAAAGAGATTGTCCACTATATTGGTTTGATGATATATATTTTTTCCTGATATTTAAGCATTTTAAATGCATTTAAACAATCAGATTCTTTTTTAAATATTGAATTTCCAAATGTTGGTAAAAATGAAATTGTTTGTTTCTATTTTTTTAATAGACACATTTTATATAGGTAATTGAGGAAATAAACGCATAAATAATAGTTTTAAAAACATTTATATTAGGCAATCATCGTCTAATTAATCTCTTGAAGGTTAGAAATGAATTAATGTTTAAAACGGAAATTTCGATTTCGAAATCGAAACTTCGATATTTTTTCTTCTTTTTTAAATATTTTCCAAATGATGTTTAACAGAGCAAGGACATTTTCACAGTCAATAATATCAATAATAGTCTGATAATATTTTTTCTTCTGGAGAAAGTCTTATTTGTTTTATTACGGCTAGAATAAAAGCAGTTTTGAATTTTTTATGAACCATTTTAGGGACTAAATTATTAGCCCCTTTAAGCTTTATTTTTTCTCAATAATCTACAGAACAAACCACTGTTATACAATAACTTGCCTAATTCCCCTAACCTGCCTAGTTAACTTAATTAACCTAGTTTAGCCTTTAAATGTCACTTTAAGTTGTATAGAAGTGTCTTGAAAAATATCTAGTCAAATATTATTTACAGTCATCATGGCAAAGATAAAATAAATCAGTTATTAGAAATGAGTAATTAAAATAATTACGTTTAGAAATGTGTTGAACAAATCTTCTCTCCGTTAAACAGAAATTGGGGAAAAATAAACAAGCGGTCTAATAATTTAGGGGGGCTAATAATTCTGACTTCAACTATATATATATATCAATCAGCTGTCATGAAGGCAGACCTACAGAAATGACAGGCATCAGCTGTCGTGAAGGCAGACCTACATAAATGACCAGCGTGGAATGAGCGATCGGGAGGCAAACATACAGTCAGCTAAAACCCTAACATTAGTTTCAGACACAACTGCAATGTATTTTACTGGTGAATATGTCATGTAAAAACACTTTACAAACACATTATATGTATATTTTTTTCATTAATTTAAACGGAAACCTATCTTTCTAAATGAAATATAGATAATATATATATTATGGTGTTTTTGAAGAAGATCTTTCACTAGTCTACACTGCAGTTATTTATTTAATTTTAGTTTACTTAGTTAAGATGGCTGCACTGAAGAGAATATTTTTTTTCTGACTTGTTTATATTGGAGGTATTTATTTTTTTAGTTGTTTACTCAGGTATCCTGACTAAAAATGTGACGACAAAGTTAATAAAGAAAAAGTTAAGATGTTCTTGTAATTAAGTGAATCTATTGTTCCTTAGCATTGCTGTTAACATGACATCAACCCTAACCCCACAGCAAACAGAAACCGAACCGAACCGTGGCTCCAAAACCGTGAACCGAACTGAACCGTGCCTTTGGTGTATCGTTACACCCCTAATATATATATATATTTATATATATATATATATATGTGTGTGTGTGTGTGTGTGTGTGTGTGTGTGTGTGTGTGTGTGTGTGTGTGTTCCACAGAAGAAATAGTCAAACCGGTCTGGAATGTCATAATGGGAGAGTAAAATGATGACTTTATTTTTACCACAGCATGATGAGTTTTCTTTTTACCCCAGCAAATTACAGCCAACTGTATATACATAACTTTAGCATTGGCTTTAAGTGCCAGTCATTCTCTGTCATGAGTTTGGTGCAGAGGTTTTCTCACTTCATCACCTCATCTTTATCTCAGTGCCAAATGAACATGTGCCCAATGCTGCCCTACTCTCACTTACACACTCACAAGCTCACACTCAAACGCACGCACACGCACACACACGCACTTTCCAGGAAAACAGTCAACAAAATACACTTAAATGACTGCATAGTTCATATAAGGCCAGAACATTACTGAGATTAAACTTTTTTTTACATTTACAGAATATTACAAGCCGTTTATCAGTTTACTTCGTATGCCATGAGACCATTAACTAGAGAATGTGCACTATGCAAATTTGTCATGAACTTTTAAAAACTAATTCCATTAAAACAGGTTAAGGTGTACTTCAAGCATGTTATATCTAGGGGTTCAGCTGACAAAAAAAGTTTGGAACCAAAAAAAAAAAAAAAAAAAATATATATATATATATATATATATATATATATATATATATATATACACATTTACTCACGTTCACCAACGTTACTTTATAGCTAGTATTTGAATGATTCTCTAATGTAATGTCTAAAGTGATGACAAAACAGGGGATTTTGCTGACAGTTTAAGATTTTACAGCTGAATTGCATAAAATGCCAATAGTCTAAAGACATTTTCTAGTATTTCTCTGTTGCAATCGGTAGATCACAATAATTAACCTTGAAAAAGCCAAAGCATGGCAAATACTAACAGATTACTGTTGTGTCTGCGATGAGGAAAAACGCATGCTGGCATTTCTTCTTTCTTCCTTTTTTCTTTTTACTACTAGTCTGCAGTAACGAAAACAGAAGAGTCATTACAGATCACAAACCAAAGAGTAACAAATATACAAAGAGTGGCCAACACAAAATACATATATTTCTAATATGCGAGTCCCATTTCACACTCAATTACTCACTCAATTACTATGGTATAAATACAGCACTACAACATACAACAAAGAGAGATCCACTTAGAATGTCACTTATCTGTTTAATAATGATTTGATCACCTGTAGTCAGAAATTACGAGTTTTTCTCCTCTAAGGGCTTATTATGCGGTCTCTGTCACCATCTTGTGGATGGACAACGTCAACGTCTTTGCTCTGCTCAATGACAGTCTAATGGCGGCCAATGTGCAGTAACAAGGCATTTAAATAAGCACTATTCTTATAAATCAACTGCATCTTAACAACTGCATTCTCAACTAAAAATAGCTTGACAGACATTGTGTTGTCCAACAGCTGCAATAGTTGTCAAACTGCAGTAAGTTTATTGATCTGCTGTCAGATCTGCTGATGTGGGCGGAGTAATACACAAGAGTGAAAAGGCTGTACGAGTTATACATAATATTTGCCAGTAACTTACAGTAAATCAGCAAGAATACTGTTTAAATTTACAGCACCATTTATTTTGTAATATGTGTATTTATCACATTGTATTTTTTCACTGTAAAATATACAGTTTTCACAATGCAACTTTAAAATGCAGTAACTGTGGTGGAAATTTATTTTAAATACTCATTTGTTCTAATTATAAAGTTCTGTTCTTTTATTTGTACATGAATGTACTGTTAACGTTAAACCAAGTATGACCACTTTAACATTTGTTTATCTCTAGACAAGTTCTGCATAAGTACATGGTAATTTAACAAACTATTTGTTCGGATGGGAGGTAAATGTAAATAGACTAAAATGTGGATGGTCAAAAATAAAGTTTGAGCGTTGATGTAACTGTGATTCATCCTGTATGTCACTGATGACCTTGTGGGTATAACAAACTAGATAAAAAGAGAGCACACTCTGAATCTCTGCAGAAACCGTCATTGATAGGGATGTAACGGTATTGTAAATACCGTCATACCGCAATATAAATTTTTTCCGATATTACCGAAGTCACATGACTCGGTAAAACTATAGGTCTTCTGAGAAAATTTGCTCAGGCGAATGAAGCGAACGGGAGGTAGCTGAAACTACATTTCCCATCAGCCCAGGCGTGGCCATAATCCTTTGCGGTCTGTTGTTGCTACAGATCCAGTAATGCGGAAATGGAGTGTGCTGCTAGTAGCGGAGATGAAAAAAAGATGGAAATGATCGAACCTAAAGCGGGTGTTGTCGCCGCGCGCGTACTGAATAGCGGTGTTGTCGCGCGAGTTCTGATCAGCTGTGTTGTCGCGCGCGTATTGTAAAGCGCCGAGGGGGGGTTGAGCGCGCATACTCAAGAGAGGTGTTGTCGCGCACCTACTGAAGGGCTGGACGGAGGTTGTGTCGCGTCGCGGGGGCACTTTTAATCGTTTTGGAAGGGCATTTTCTATCCAAGACTAAAAAGGGCATGTGCACTGCACAGGTTGAGCCCTATGTGTGCACGTGCCTGCAAGTTGGGGAATACGACTAATAGCAGTCATGGGACTGCAGAAACACAGCACACTGTTCAGATTGATGCAGACATTGACTTGTACCGCAAACAGACCTCTATCTCACTCATGGTTTGTCTTCTCAAGTGGGGGAAAGACAATGCACAACGTTACCCACTGCTGTCAACATGGGCCAAGTCATATCTCTGTCCCAGAAACCTCAGTCCCAAATGAGAGGGTTTTTTTCTGTTGCAGGGGATTTTGTAAATACCCAGAGATACCAGCTTTTACCAGATTATAGTTATATGATAATTTTCCATTAAACCCATCTCTATGTAAGTAAGTGAGTGAGTGATTAAATGTTGAATGTGATGAGTTTTCAACAATACTAAATTGAAACTTTATTTTTTTACATGGTTTAATAATTTTTTGTTATTAAAATTGAAATTAGTGTTTCAAAGCTTACAGATAGATGGCTAATTTGTATGTCATTGACACTTTTGGCATTTTTTTGGAGTATTTTCAAAAGTTTTGTTTTTCCTGTAAATGATTCAATAAATACCGTACCGTGACATTCATACCGAGGTATTACCGTACTGTGAAATTCTGATACCGTTACATCCCTAGTCATTGATGTATGATTGTGTGACCTTCATTGCAAAAAACTATAACTATAAAAGACACTTTGGGTGAGAATTTGCCTTCTTGACCACTGAGAGAGCCTAAATTGCCACTACACAACATACTGCATAACTACCCTACAGTAAAAAGATTCATATTACAGTTAAATGCTGAGTAATTTACAAAAATCATTAACAGTGCATCTAATTTGTTTCAAATTACAGACCTGTAAGCCTTAATAAGCTCATTTAAGTACCATTAATGCATTAAAGCACTGTACAGTAGGTGAGCTACAGTGAAGACCTTTTTTTCAATGTGTAATTACGTCTTTTCTTGTCATCTTGGGGCCCCTCAAATCCCCCTGCTTTAAAACTGATGAGTGAACTGTCACTCTGAAACCTGGCTGTGAGATTTTGTCTTTCATTGCCTCACTGCACAGCAATGCAAACGTGTGTGTGTGTGTGTGTGTGTGTGTGTGTGTGTGTGTGTGTGTGTGTGTGTGTGTGTTTCTCAGGAGCTCTGTTTCTCTCCAGTAATCTGAGCAATAACGTCACTACACTCTCATGCATCTAAAAACCCAGCACGTCCATGCAAAAGTGATCCACAAGTACCAAACTTCCCCTTCACAAGCGCCAGACCAGAGGAGGGACAGATTGCTGATCTTCAAAACATCTGACAGCCTTTGTTTTCTTCCCGAAGAGAGCATGAGGTCAACGTGAATGTCGTAACATACTGTAGCATCAGAACTTTTGCTATTAAGTGTTCTCATGTTCCCTGTAATAGCAATGTGCCATAGCAATACATTTAGCGAAATCTGACATCCATTATTCAATATGACTGTATGAAACTATTAGTGTAAAAATTGCAGGAAATGATTATGTATTTGATTCTGTTGCAGGAACTGAACTTGAAAATCCCCTCATTGGCTTGAATAAATATAAGCATTTGGATGGTTCATGTTGGTTAAATATAAACCATTTGGACTGAAAAACAGACTGACTTATGTAGGGAACTTTTAAGTGCTACTAATAGAAATTTGCTTTTTTTAATCAATGCAAACCCTATGAATCCTGTTTCGTGCTCTAGTGAGAAAGAAAAGAAACATAAAAGAGGTTTAGCAAGGACACAGGAGTTTTATTGCTGAATTCAGATGTACTAGGACTTGATTTCAGCTTCCTGTTTAAAACACAAGTCACAAGTAATTCATCTAGGATAAATGATGCACATACATTTTCTAAAAAAAATAAAATAGGTGACGATGTATTTAAGTTTTTGTTTGAGAAAATATCTGAATGAATGAAAGAATGACTAAAGCAAACAGCAGCTGCGGCTGAATGTGTGCTACTCATCGGAAATCTAATAAACACATACCAGATTTCTGAGAAACTTTCCTCTCTAACAGATGGTTTTGTCAATTGCTTTTTTCGCAGCTGATCAGCTGTCTTCCGGAAAGGAAAGACATCTCCTGAGCGGTACACTGACTAGAAGCACACCAAGGTAATGACTAAGAATACGTTAAGCCAGACGCATTTTTACTAAACACCATCACTATTCAATTATTAGATGTAACATATACCGTCGAAGTCAGAATTATTCGCCCACCTTTGAAGGAAAGGAAACTTTCACAGTATGTCTGATAATATTTTTTCTTCTGGAGAAAGTCTTATTTGTTTTATTTCAGCTAGAAGAAAAGCAGTTTTAATTTTTTAAAAACATTTTAAGGTCAGGGGTTAATAATTCTGACTTCAACTGTATGTACACCACTAATGAGAAAAAAAAAATAAGGCATAAAAAGTCATGCAGGTAATTTTGGGAAAGTCAGTTTACGGTTATTAACCATAAACATTTAAGAAATGTCCTTTTAACCAATTTACGGATTTTTACTGTAGCCTTTATCGTTTTTTACAGTTAAAATTATGGTAATTTTTTAAGAATTAAATTAGAGGGCACTACCTTTCAGTTCTTTCTTATAATGCCAATTAGAGGGCTTTTGAAGAGCTTTTTATTAAGAATATTTGGAAGTCAATGTAATTGCTTAAAACCATATTTGCAGAGCTCTCTATTGTAACTGAATTAGAGCTGAATAGTGCTGAAAAGAACATTTAAAGCTATAAGAGCCCTACTGGGACTACTGTGGCGTAAGAGGTGAGACAATAATTGCCAGGCAAATGCATGTGTGCAGGTTGAAGGACAATAAAACGATTTGCTGAGCTCCAACATACAGTACTAGAAACAGGGTTCATACACATTTTTACAACTAAAATTACAAGACTTTTCCAGTACTTTCAATAACATTTTCATGACGTAATGTTTCATGTAATTTCTACATTCATTCATTCATTCTCTTTTCGGCTTAGTCTCTTTATTAATTCAGGGTCGCCACAGCAGGATTGCACAACCAACTTATCCAGCACGTTTTAACGCAGCAGATGCCCTTCCAGCTGCAACCCATCTTTGGGAAACATCCATACACACATTCACACTACAGACAATTTAGCCAACCCAAATTACCTGTACCGCATGTCTTTGGACTGAGGGAGAAACCGGAGCACTCAGAGGAAATCCACACAAATGCAGGGAGAACATGCAAACTCCACACAGAAACGCCAACTGACCCAGGCGAGTTTCGAACCAGTGAACTTCTTGCTGTGATGTGACAGCACTGCCTACTGTGCCACTGTGTCGCCGTAATGTCTATATTTACATGGTAAATAATGAGAAAAACAATGATGTTCAAATTTATTACAGCATATCATACAACACAACAAAATTTGTTTTTATAGCCATGTAAAATTGATTTTGGTAATGCTTACACAGCACTGACAATGTGAGCAAGTTTTTGGCCAAGGCCAGAAAAGAAGTAAAGACAACTAACTTATATTCAAGTTAGGGCTGCACAATAAATCGTTTCAGCCTCGGAATCGCAACGTGTGCATCTGCAATAGTCACATCGCAGGATATGCACTGTTGGAGTTATAGTTTATTATAGAGTTTAATCATAACGAAGTGAAAGTTTATCATCTGAATGCATTTTTAAAGAGAGTGTTCTTTTTTAGATGAACACAAAAAGAATATAATTTAATAACTCCTATAGTATTGAAACAAGTGAAGTGTGAGTAAACAGTGAGTACATTTTAATCTTTGAGTAAACTGTGCCTTTAAGGCCTGTGACTGTGTGAACATTTCAATATTTCAAATTATAACAAGAAATTTCATTTAACTTTAATAAAGATTAAACAATATACAATATAGACTATGCTGTGTTGATTATTCAATATATGTAACTGAATAGTAAATACCTGACAACTATAATTCACTTTTGTCTTTGCTCTATTTTATTTATCTATGCTTGTAATTTATTTGTTATATATTATTCGAGATTCACTCTACAAAATCCCCCCAATCACTCCAAATAAGCCTGTTAAATCCAAAACAAATACAAAATATTGTAATGTCAGATTTTCCCTATATTGCGCAGCCCTAATTTAAGTATACAGATATTTGTTCAACTAATTTACATGCCTTTTCCAAAACTTTGTGGGTTTTTCTGTTTTTTCAAAACTTTTGCAAGCATGGGCAGAAGGGTGGTCACAATACCATAAACGTATATAGCTGAACTATGCAGATACAAAGTAGTGTTACGATACCAGGCGGTTTGGTGTTCATTCATCAGTTAAAACTGCAAAATGTATCATAGCATTCATGTCACAAATGCAGCCATTGTAGAAATGAACTGCTGCATATGCTCAATTCAAGTATTTTCATGTGCTTCAGATGCCATCACATGCTAAAATGGAACATGTGAAACAGTATGTGAAAGAGATAAAACATATTAAGTGGCCTTAACTACTAGGTACTTCCACCAAACAATGAGTACAATTTACTTATTGTGTTAGTATTGTATTGCACAATAATTATGGTGCTATTGGTGAGATACAGGTAAGGTTAGGTACATGTTTGTTGGTCTGATTAGGTTTCAGGGTGGGTTAAGCCAGGGGTTTCAACCTTTTATGGCACATGCAAAAACTCTGCTGGAAATGTGGATAGCCTGGCAACACAATTTTCAAGAAGCACCTAACGTAAACACCTTATGCCGAGTTCAGACTGCGTGATTTTAGCCCCGATTTTGGCTCGCCAACAGGTTTTGGAGAAATCGCCAACAAATACCTAAAATCACAGGCAAATCGGTGGTCGTGCACGTGAGTGACAATCACACATATGTACTATCAAAGACGCAATCTGAGAGATTTGCCGATGAGTCGCCGATGCCTGCGAGATATTCTGCGTGCTAAAAATCTGGAGCTGTCGGCGATTCAAATCATGCCGTGTGAATTGAGTTTTGACTGAAAACAACATCAGCGATCGCCTACAGCCAATGACAGAGCGGCATTCACTTGCGTGTGCGTGTGTGTATACCTGCTGCAGGCCAGCGGGAGGCTGGGGGAGAAGTTAAAAGCGCTCATTTTCGGTTTATTTGGACCCACAAAATGGAGAAAAAACTAGTGGGGGTTTGACAGGACTCAGGAGCACCTGTGTCTGTTTGACGTTTCATACAGAAAGAAATTAGTTTATTATCAACGTTGAGGAGAAACGGCTAATTCCCTTTAAACCCAGGTGAGCAAATATGTACATTTTCTACCCCATTAAAGGCTTCTTTCTCATTATGTAGTCAATAACAAAAGATATACGACGTGTTTTTGGCTGCGAGACGTAGTTTGGACGAAGTTGTCGGCGATTCTTACTATAGTAAAGTCATGCAATGTGAAAGCTCCTTTCGCCGATCCATCTTGCAGTGTAAACAAAGCAGCAACAAGACGCTAGCCCAGATAGTCAAGCAGTGTGAAAACATCTGTGACACGACTACTTTGAAAATCATGCAGTCTGAACTCGGCATTAATTGTATTATTGTCTTATTCAGATTAAGGTAAATAACTAAATTACACATGTCCATGGAAACAATGTCAGTAGTGTCTTCAAAGTAAGTGAAATATCCAGAACGGCATTCTGCTGATTTGATTCAGAAGGGCACTTTTTTGTCAGAAGGCTCACCAGTTTTACTTTAATTTACCGTCATTACTGTATTCCGACCTGATTAGCTATTTTAGCTTACTTTAGGACAAACTATGCAAACAATGCATCTAATTTGCGTTACTTTTAGGCAATATGTAGAAACAAACACCTATTTTATTAGAAAACATTGTATTCTCCATATTTGTGGAACTCTTACGGTGTCCATCAGTGCCCTGCCAGTTTCAGACTGTTGAAGTACTTTTTTCTTACATGGACTAATTGGCACATTCATGCATTCACAATGGTATGAACTGATATGGGAGTGGTCAAATGGATGTCTGTTATGTCTATTATCTCCACGATGGATGTCCAGTGTTCTCGAGACTCTGCACAAGAAGTTTGGTTGTGCCCAACTGAGCCTGGTTTCTCTTGAGGTTTTTTACTCCTTCATATTTACTTTCATCAGCTCTGCATCGATGGATTTGCTCTTCAGTGTTTGGATTTTCAGCAGTGAAATTCAAACCACACTGAACTGAACTACAACTCTGAACCCCCCACCCCCCCTGTAATTATCACACTGAGTATTCAGGAAATAAGCTCAAGATACTGTAGTTAACTCATAATTAGTTGAATTGTCTTTGGTTAAAAAAAAATAGAAAAATAGAATTGGGATTGGGCCTAAGTCAGATCAGAGTTGAGAATTTCCATCACAATTACATAGGTGTTCCATAATAACGTAATTTCCCGTGAAGCTCGTGTGGTCTTTCTGCAGACACGGTGCAATCTTAGACCTATGCAAGCTGAGCTGCATGCAATGCTTTTAGGCCCAATCCCAATTCTACCCCTTACCCATTTCCCCTTACCCCTACTCTTTGTTTTGCATGTTCACATGAAGGGGTAGGGGTATTTCTCTTTAGCTTGAAGGTGTAGGGCTAAAGGGAAGGGCTAGATACCCCTTGAAATCAAAATGTTTCAGGACCACACTCAAAACCAAGGGGGAAGACAATTTCCCAGAATACACCAGCTACAATGGCAGCATGGATGCACACGAAAGAAGGGAGATGCACAAATTAGTATTTTTTTGCCATTATTACAAATTTTACAACAAACTAGTTTGACTGTTTTACAGTCATGAGTAAAAACAAAAAAAACGCTAAAATAAAACCACTAAATTTTGCTATCTATAATCCATAATAATAACTCCTGAAAACAGAGACATCTGAAAACGGAGGCATGGCTGCAGACATTCACCTATCTGATGGGGGCTTTTTCTTCAATATTAACTATAGGCTAAACAATATTTAGTAGCCTAAAGTTCAGTCTTGCATACTCTCCTTGTAAGTTCAGACTTTGCAAGTTTGATATGGAAAACTCCAGAGGACAAGTCGGGTAAATCTTCAAAGGGAACAGTGTACTTTATAATGTCATTCACATCACCTTGGCTACGTTGTTTTATTTTCTTAACAATAAAAGGAAAACATGATATAAGATATTGCCTATTTTCATTTTGATATTAGCAACTTTACGGACACCAAAAAAGTTAAGGCATCATGTAGCTACATAATTATGCAGTATGATTGTCATCTTCACTGCATGCATATTTATAACAAAACGTAGCCTATAACAGAACTGCCTTATTCCACTTTCATAGAAAATACAAAACATACCCTCTCTTTTGCCAAATATGAGTTTTAATGATCAGTGATGGCCGTTATAAAAGTATAACGGACTATAACTTTATACATTATGGGAAATAAAGGCAAGCAATCAGTCAAATGTACAGAATCAGTGTACGCAATTACGTTAATTAATATATTAACTTATCTTTGTGCTCAGCCAAAGCACATTAAATGATAACACTCCAGTTACTAAAGTAACCCTCATTCAATGAAGAGAGGAGGGGGGATGCTATGTGGAAACTTCCACTATGGGGATTTGGCCAGAATCCAATCATCTGAAAGAGCATATAAACAGGCCAATGAAATGCCAATGTGTTTGCAGCGTCAGCATGCACAGCTGTTGCTACTTGCAATCAATTTGGCAATAAAAGCGCAGCACGTGTCAAGCTGTTGTGTGGTCACGTGATGTGTTTTCAGCGGTATAGTGTGGACAGAGAGTTACGTTCCATTCACACGGGGCTTCAGCATCAACGCTTGACAGAGTGTCTAAAGTTAGGGCTGACGGGATAGTCATTGCAGCGTCAGCCAATGAAATTAGTCAGCAATAGGCCACTGTCTGAGCTGGTGTATTTGCATACAGCAATCTGATTGGCTGATGCTTCTGAGCAAGTTCCAACTTTTGCAGCGAGTAACGCCCTTGAATCTGCACCGATGGATCCACAAAGCAGTTCGGCAACGCCTGACGTCACCCATTTAAAGTGAATGCTAAGTGTTACGCCCCGTGTGAATGGGGCGTTATTCAGAAATGCTAGGTGAGATGTCAGTTTAGCCATGGATCGTTTTCATTCTAAAATGCCATTTACAATCTAAAATTATTAGTAATATTAGTGTAAAGGGGCCAGAGATTGCATGTCTGAAACTGCATGTCTCCGCTAGCATATGCAAGTCTGCTGTTAGATAATATTGGAGAATGCTGAACTAGTACAATAGACCTGCAAAATGTGTATATTATGGCACAAAAATGCAGGTACAACCACAACAAAAATTATAGATTTACAAAAAAAAAAAATCAGTTAATTTGCACAGGGACTAAAAAAATAGTAAAAACTAACACTAACAAATAAGAATGATGTTAACAAAAACTGTACTGCACATATTGAAAAGAAAAGCAAAATCTGAATAGCAAACAAAACTGAAAAATTCTGAATAACATTTACATTGTCATTTAGCAGACGCTTTTATCCAAAGCAACTTACAAATGAGGACAAGGAAGCAATTTACACAACTATAAGACAACTCGTGCTGCTGCGTTCTGGAGCAGCTGAAGAGGCTTGATAGAGTTAGCTGGAAGCACCGCAAGCAGAGAGTTGCAGTAGTCCAGTTTGGAGAGAACAAGAGCTTGAACAAGGAGTTGAGCTGCATGTTCAGATAAGAAAGGTCGGATCTTTCTTAAGTTATAGAGTGCGAATCTGCACTATCGAGCAGTTCTAGAAATGTGGTCAGAGAAGTTTAGTTGGTCATCAATCGTTACTCCAAGGCTTTTTATTACCATTTTGGATGCAGTAATGGTTGCCCCATCCATCGGGATTGAAAAGTTATAGTGTAGAGTCGGGTTGGTAGAAAGTACAAGCATTTCCATTTTCGCGAGGTTAAGCTGAAGATGATGATCTTTCATCCAGTGTGAAATGTTCAACAGGCAGGCTGAGATGCGAGCTGGAACCGAGGGATCATCAGGATGAAAAGAGAGGTATAGCTGGGTATCATCAGCATAGCAGTGGTAGGAGAATCCATGTTTCTGGATGACCTAGAGATGTCAAGTAAATGGAGAAGAGAAGTGGCCCAAGAACAGAGCCTTGAGGTACCCCAGTGTTTAGATGCTGTAGGTTGGACACCTCTCCCCTCCAAGACACCCTGAATGACCTGTCAGAGAGGTAAGATCTGAACCATTGTATAACAGTGCCCGCAACGCCCAGTGACTCAAGCGTAGAAAGCAGGATCTGGTGGTTTACAGTGTCAAAAGCAGCTGACAAATCCAGCAAGATGAGAACTGATGATTTTGAGTCTGCTTTAGCCAGTCTGAGATCCTCCATGACCGAGAGCAGTGCAGTCTCAGTTGAGTGGCCTTTCTTAAAGCCGGATTGCTTGTCCATGAGATTGTTTAGAGTAAGAAAGTCCAGAATAAGAGCTGGTGACTTTTGCCAATATTTTGTTATAGCAGAGACGGAGCAATGTGATCGCTTTTGTAAACCACTCCAACATCTAATCTGTTTACCATGTAAAGCGAGTGCATGTGAATTGGAGTTATGCAATAAATACATCACCGCAGCGTAACTCTCATAAAGTGCTAATAAATCATCCACAATTTACCCATCAAGCTGAGGTGCTCTTGTCTGTGTTTCCACTGATAACATCTGTAGGGTTTCTTGTAATGGAAAAGCGTTCTTTTGTTATTACACAACGACCACCAAAGGCTCCGCTGAAACTAAAGCAGGAAGAGCAACACAGAACACAGTGTCTGTATCCTGGATCGGCCCCTACAAGACCCCTCCGCATGATAATGGCTAATTCTGCTCTTCGGCTGCTTGTAAATGCTGCTATGTAAATGTCCCCTGAAACATGGAAGGTCAAAGCAGGTTCAGCCTTTGATCAGGTGCCAATGTAAAGCACGGTACAGACAGCGTCCGTCCCACAGATCTAACCCGCGCATGATCATGGTTCCTTTAAACTGCTAAACGGAGACTGGCTGACCTGAAGAGCTCAGTCATTTAGGGACACGAAGTCCCAGACATGTCAGGAGGTACTCGAGCAACTCCCCGCTCTCAAAACACTCCTCTATATCAGACGCATCAGCCACTTTAGTGTGGTTCTGGTTATAAATGAATGCATCATCGTGATGAAAGAGGGGGAAGAAAAGGGCAAATTGACCTCAACAAAGGGGAGAAAAACAACAAAGATTTATATTAACTGCAGGAATAATAGGGATTACAGTTTAACGGGGCTCTTCTGCATTCCCAAAAGCTGTCTTTCAGCAAGCACGTTACATGTCCGTGTTTGGGGGACAGTTTTGAGGATCTGGGCTTTCCTGGAAGAGCGAAATGGATGACTGCACAGCACCAATCAAAACAAGCCATTCATCTAAGAGTAGCGCAACCAGCTGGGATTTAAAGCTATACTTAATGTTGTTTCCAGTAAATCAAGTGGCTAATAACAATAAAAAAACTTATCAATGGCTGCTCAGTGTGTACGTATAAGCTGTCATAGAAAGTAGAGGTAAGGTTAGAAAGCATGAAGCTTGAATTTTAATGAAATTAAATGACAGTCTTTCAGTAAAGTCCAAATCAAGATGCAACTTATAGAAATGCATAATAACAACAATGTCTTAGATAGTCTGAAGGCAGATAAGAGCAAGTGATATTGATAAATGATAAGGGATAAGAGTTCACAAATTGATGTAAAGTGAATACCAAATCTTATGTTCTCCATAAATGTCAATAAACTGAACAAAATAAGACTGATCAAACATAATGCATGTTATTATTTTCTCCACAAATGCTCTAAAAAGCATAGTTCACCCAAAAATGACATCTTTTAGACATTATTCACTTGTCACAAACCTTGAACACAAAGAAAGATATTTTGAAGAAAGCTCAATACCTGTTAACCATTTCTTCCATATTTGTTTTTCCTAGTGAGTAAATTTTAAGTGAAATAACCATATTATGCCTTGTGTTGTGAGCATTTGAAGATTTTTTAATAGTCACTCAATTGACAACTGCATGAAAATATGAATCTAAAAATCATAAATGCACTGCTGAATGGGTTCAAATATGCTAAATATGGAGGGAACTGAAGGGCACAGAAAAAAGCACAGTGCATGTTTAACTGTTCAGAACAAACAAGGGACTCATGAACAATCATCACAAAGCAAAAAATAAAAAATAAAAATTAGTTGTAGATCACACACAATTTAATATTCCTAATAGTCCTCCAGAGAGGTTTCAAACCTTTATGAATCTCGTTTTTTCTGTCAAATACAAAATAAAATATTTTGAACAATTCTGGAAACTGACTGACATCCATATGGAAGTCAATGGTTACAGGTTTCCAACATTTTTAAAAATATCTGTTTGTGTTCAACAAACAATTTATTTATTTTTTATCAGTCTCTTTAAGAACCAAGGGTTCCTAAACTTTTAAAGGGGGTTATTTAAATAGTTTCAGCTATTTTACAGTCTTGTGAACATCTTTTAGGAAAATATCTTAACCCGTACAGTACTAAATTAAGAAAAACATGGGTTTTTTATAATCTCTCCTATTTTGTTAAAATTGTTTGCATTTTCACATATTCTGCAAGGCGTTCCATAATTTCCACAATACAGCTGTAAATGTGTGTAATGCACTAGAACAGAAATCAGTTTTTCACAAGACTAACACAAACATTTGAGCATCTACTACTTGAGTTGCAATGGACAAACCATTTTAAAGTAATATACAGATAACAAATTAAGTATAAGGATCAGGTTGAAAACTGATAAATGGCAGTAACAAAATTGCTTGATTAGCACAATACCAATCGTTGAAATCGGCTCAGGACATATCTATAAATAAACTATGTACTATCTCAACATTTGTACCATTTAAGTCAGACACTGGAACAGATAATAATGTCTTTTATTTATATAAGCGATTGCCCATATGAGTCAAAAATGTGGACACTCTGTGTGAGGGCAACCTCTGGTGTTGAGTACAACATTACATATACAGTAAGTTTTTAGAACTCAGTCATAACACTGACAGCAGATAATGGGGTATATGCACACAGACTTTTAATTTCAGTCAACCAGTCTCAAGGCTTCCAGTGTTTAAGATCTGATTTCTTCAAAAAAACAATCTTCACTGCCTGGCTAAGATATGATATAAAGTGGGTATCAGACCAAAGAAGAAGCACTGCATTAAATGATATTTTTCAGCGCCATGTCTTTAAAATATGGAATTGTTTTACTCCAGTATTTACAATGGAATTTCTGCGCTATAGTGCTTATGCGTTTAAACAATCTTTTGTCTCTTTTTATGCTTTGACAACTAAATGAATGCTTAAATCTATTTAACAGAATATATTTGTATTACATTACAACATCGATGCTGTAAAAGGAACCTTATGAAAATGAAAATAGTCACATAAAGCTTTCACCGGAAGTTCATCATTGGCTGAAAAACATCAGCTGCGCATACAGGCCATTGTGTCATATCATCATAAGTGTTCTGTTTGTTCATGATTCGTGGTTATTGACAAATGGTATATTGTGTTAGGCTTAAATACTTGTAACACCAAATCACAACTCCCCTAGCTGATAATAACAATAATAAAGGTATAATAAAAATAAATGCAAGACCAATTGAGCATACCAGAATGTTCATTTTAACTTTTATAATGTTAGTTACCTTAAGAACATGATTAAATAAATCTGTTATCACTTATATCAACTAAAGTTTGCAGGTTTATGGTTAGTTTAACAAAACCAGACACTAAAAACTGAGATAAAGGCTGCTGATAATTTAGTTTTGCCTTCAGAGGAATACCTTACACCAGTGATCACCAAACTTGTTCCTAGAGGGCCGGTGTACTGCAGATTTTAGCTCCAACCCTAATCAAATGCACCTGAACAAGCTAATCAACGTCTTATACTTGAAACACCTAGGCAGGTATGTTGAGGCAAGTTGGAGCTAAACTCTGCAGGGACACCGGCCCTCCAGGACCATGATTGGTGACCCCTGCCTTACACTGTCCCACTTTTATATTAAGTTGTCCTCACTATTATGTACTTACAGAGAAATTAATAATTTGTTACAAAGTACTTATGGTGTAAATACATGTTTTTACATTGTACTTATGCTTGATTAAATAGCTCTATTTAATTACACGTATAATTACACTGTTGACCCATATCTAACACCTTAACGCCCCCACGCAATGCATAAACCTACCAATACCACCAAACCAGTCCCTAACCTTATTCATATCCCACCAGAAGTGTTCAGCAGTACATTATGAACTAAGTAAGTACATTGCATTTCTATTTTAAAGCAAAGAACATACACTATCTGACAAAAGTCTTGTCGTCGATTCCAGTTGTAAGAGCAACAAATAATAACTCGACTTCTAGTTGATTAATTGGAAAAGTGGCAGAAGGTAGTTTTTTTCAGATGATTCATCTGTTGAACTACATCACAATCATCACAAATACTGCAGAAGACCTATTGGAACCCTCATGAATCCAAGATTCTCACAGAAATTAGTCATGTTTGGTGAAGGAAAAATCATGATTTGGGGTTATTCCCAGTATGGGGGCATGCAAGAGATCTGCAGAGAAGATAGCAACATCAACAGCCTGAGGTATCAAGACATTTGTGCTGCTGAATACATTGCAAACCACAGAAGAGGGCAAATTCTTCAGCAGCATAGCGCTCCTCATACTTCAGCCTCCACATCAAAGTTCCTGAAAGCCGAGGTCAAGGTGCTCCAGGATTGGCCAGCCCAGTCACCAAATATGAACATTATTGAGCATGTTTGGGGTAAGAGGAAGGAAAAGGCATTGAAGATGAATCCAAAGAATCTTGAACTTATGAATGAACATGAGTCATTGCAAAGATGTATGGATGCAGTCGTCCAAGCTCATGGGAATCACATACAAATATTAATTCTTTGCAATGCACCATGACTTTATATTCTATACTCTACATTATTTCCGTTAAGTAAGTTTGTCTAGGCAAAGTCAGACCTTACTGTTTTAAGTAATTAAAAAATCAAGGCATGATCCTATTTTATTTTGGTAAAATAAACGTAACCTAGAGGCCTTTGCCTGTCATATAAGCCACTTCTGATACCAAATCATCAACTAGAAGTCAAGTTATTATTTATAAAACTTGGATAGGTGACTTTTGTCAAGCAGTGTAGTAGTTAAGGCTAATGTAAATTGGCACCCATTACATTTTACAATTTATTCAGACTTATAACTTTAATAAATTGCAACAGTGTGTTACCATTTTGTGATTCAAAAAATAAGATTTTCCTTTCAAAACCAAAAAAAACACATAAATTAATCTTGTGAATAGTCATGTACATGATACATTATTAGTAATTGTAGAATGTCAAAACATTCACTTAAAGCACTGAAATTGGTGTAAGAGTTAGGGGTAAGGTAAAGTAAGGGATAGTTACGTCAAAAATTACCATTAGTCACCCTGAAGTGGTTCCAAACCTTTATGAGTTTCTTTCTTTTGTCAAACACTAAATAAGATAATTTGAAGAAAGCTGAAAGCCTCTAATAATTGACTCCATAGAAGGACAAAAACAAATACTATTGAAGTTAATGTTTACATGTTTTTAGCTTTCTTCAAAATATCTTCTTTTGCGTTCAACAGAGGAAAGAAACTGAAACAGGTCTGGAACAAGTAAATGATATTTTAAGTGTGATAAAATTATTACACTTAAAATATTACTAACACACTTATTATTGCTCTTTACCTCAGTGAACAGGTTTACATTTTAGTCTTTTTCTGCCACCTTGTGGTTGGAAAATAGGCATTTCTAAAAATCCCCAACAACTCCAGAGCTCCGTCTGGTGGCAGAAGAAGAACAAAAGCTCCACCTAAGTAGTGTATGAACTCTGTAAACGCACACAAATATTGATTATGCGATAAATAAGAGTCATGAAAGATAACAGATTTAGTGCGTTGTGTTTTCACACTGCGCACTTCATATAAACATGTCAGAAACAGCGAATAGTGAATGCTGGATATAAAAACTAGATCACTGGGGGAGGTAGAACTGCTATTCTTCCATAATACACAGCAGGTAATATTGTGTCAGACATCATTGCAAACACGTACAATATGTAAACGGACATGACAGATCCAGTGGTGTGTTAAGCACGTATCGTTGACCACACTAAAGCACAAGGATAACAAAAACCAGAGACCAAATAACACTTTGTTGGCTCAATGCAAGCTCCCTAATCTAACGCATACATGCTTGTATTTTGTTGCATAAGATCGGGAAAAAATAAGAAGAAATGTAAAAATATGCATCTCATTTTGGCCAAAGCTACATCATGTCAAAACAGTCCTGGAGAGTCAAGCTATTGCATAACTAGCGAAGCCATGTGTTTTCCACATAGAAGAGGATGAGCTTCATGATAATCTCCCAATCACTCAACGAGCTTACAAAGAGAAACAAAAACGAGGCCTAGTGAAATAAATGATCACTTAAGATATTTTCCAAAATGTTTAAGTGGATAAAGACATAAAGAGGCAGGATCAATCATCACTGTTCTTTTAACCTGCAGTACATCGGATGATTTATTGGTTTAAATTATTTTTAAAATACATGGATGAAGTGAAAGATAACACTAGATGAAACCTGATATTTAGTCAAGTAAAATATTTTCAAATTGCTCAAACAGTTATAAATCCTGGGCTAGAAATGTTTAAAGACACAAACCTAAGACTTTTCATCATTTCTTTTAGGCTACCCACTGCTAGAAGATGTTAATGCTCTCACCTTGCCTATAGCAATACACTAACACTGAATAAGCCTCAAAGTAGACGGGTGAGAGAGCTTAAATGCACTGCAAGTTAAAGTTAGCATGAAATCAAGATTTACTCTCTATACTCTAATTTTTATGAATAAAATCTCTAACCACATGACATAACCTTCCATCCCCTTTGAAATTAATTTTCTATACTTCTGGTCACATGGAACGCCTTTAGGGCAGAGCTATTAGTGCATGTTTCATTTCTGCTCTACCTTTACAGGAGGCAGTGGTCAAATATGAAACAATTCTGATACGTAGCTGCTTGTTTTGTCATTATTAACAGCCATCAGAAAACATTCTGCACCAAAGTATGTATGCAGACAATGAATCCAGTGGACAGTACAGCCATGATCACACTAGACTTTGAGCATGTGAAATTCTGTTGCATGGCGCTGCAAAAAGGGGTAGGATAAAATAACATGATAACACTGATAAGATGATAATCAACGAGCCAGACCAATGCTGCCCAACGACTTCCATTCAGCTTAGTGTGTCCTGGCAGAAAAACACTTAACAAATTAAGAAAACACCTGTAATTACTTGACAAAACAGACTTACGCTAATTCTCACAACACTTGCAAAGAATTGTGAGAAAAACTCAGAACTCAGATCTCTCAGAAGTGAGGATGCAATGAAACAAATATATTTTATTTATCAATTAACTTAACTTCATAAATCAAATCTACATTTGGTGCATTCACCCTTTGGGTGTAAAACCATACCTGCCAGAATTCCAAGAGACCGGGGTGGAAGGATCAGGGTCTACTACTTCTAATGTTGTTACCCCCGATGTTCAAATCTTGCATCCATCACCAGCGCTGAAATCAACAGTGCAACTGGGTTGTAACGTATGATTGAGGTAAAAAGAAAAAAAGTAAAAAGAAAAAGCTTAAAGATTTGATTGTTTTATCAAATGTGTGAGGTGATGAGCTTCAAACAAGATCTGGAGACTTGACAAAAATGGACAAAAGTGATTTTTCGGAACTAAATTGCCCGAAACAACACAGTCAATAAGTGTATGTTTTAAGAGCCTTGGCGCTCTATTTGAACAATCTAGGTGCAGATTCTAAAGCGCATGGCGCTAAAGCATTAAGTGTGTGTCTGAATCCAATTTTGTTATTTTACGGATTGAAAAATATGCTCTGCGCAAAGGAGCATGGTCTAACAGGGTTGTGCTAATTCTCTTAATGAGTTTAAGTGTGTTTGAGCGTAACATGCATTTAACCAATCAGAGTCTCATCTTCCATTTAGAGTCACTAGAGTCAATTGCGTCGCGCCATGGCAGATTTTCTTTTTACTGTACATGGCAGACTTTGTAAGTGGAAAAACTGAATGCTTCATTAGCGAGAAAACAGTTAAACAAACCATCTGTTGCGTGAGGATAAAGAACAAGCCTCCTCCACTCAGTCTCTTTACTTTACTCCACTCAATACATCAATAAACCTTGATGTTTGTTAAGCGCAAATTCATTCATTAATTTTCTTGTCGGCTTAGTCCCTTTTTTATTATATAGGGCGAGGCAGTGGCGCAGTAGGTAGAGCTGTCGCCTCATGTATATATATATGCATACATCTCCAAAACCCGACAGATGGACAAATACAAACTTGTTTTTATTAAAAATATATAATTATAAATATAACAATTAATAATACTGCTAATAATAATGACATTATACTAATGCATTTGTCATGAATAAACTAAAAACGTAGCGCAAAACGTAAAAAAATTGGTGTTGTGCTGGTCTGAAAATAGCAACAAATCATGTCGTACACATCTTGCGACGAATGTATGATAGGGCCCTTGGTGTTGTTTATGTATTTTTTTTTTTGTCCTTGTTGTTTGGCTAAGTGCCCATTTTAGATTGATGTGCATGCTTTTGTGCACTTTTTTATAACTAGATTGAGCCATACAAATTACTGGAGTTTCCTAGGAGAAATATCAAAACAGGAGGGTGGCGGAAGATGTGTGTGAAATACGGGAGACACTTTGGGAAAAACTGGAATGTTGGCAGGTATTCTTAAAACTGTTTTGTCCTAGAAACACTTGTGCATAGTTTTTCATGTAGCTTTGTGGATATTGACAAGGTGGTCCTCATGACAGATGTGCTTCTTCTATTGAGCTAGACGTCACTGATGACTAAGACTAATGTGAGCAGTTCCAGGTCTGCAGCACCTAAGGAAACATTCCTGTGTTCTGTGGTCTAACACCACCATATTACTGCTCTGCACTATTTGCAGAAACCGCTTGTGGGGATGTACTGGCATATAAACACATTTCAACATAGCGCGCAGGTCAAAAGAACATGATTTAGGGTTTTTGTAAACAAAGTAATTAAGATACCAAGTCTATTGTTTGTATGATGAGTAAATTGCTCTATTTACATGTCATTTGGGCTTGCTGTAAATACATTTAAAATACATTTAAAAGTAATATAAACACAAGCCTTTGAGCTATGGGGTTGCCCAATTTATTTACTTAAATTTAAGAGCCCCGATCTTTTTTTTGTTTTACGGTTTTTTTTCATGTGACTAGCTCCCGAATAAAGACGTGAAAGAATAATTAATCTTTTAAAATTCCATTTGTGTGAGGTCAGGTTTTTATTTCTGTTATTTCGAGCTAAGTTATTTCTGTGTAGTGCCAATGTCCTATTAAGAGTCCTTTTGACCTGTTTTTTTTCAGCTTGTCATCAAGTGAGCCAGTGGCACTCAGTGTTAGACAGCAAAAGACATTTTGGATACTATAAGCATGTAATAGCTACATACAGTAATTTTATCATTATATCTGCTGTCTATACAGCGAATGATGTCATACATGTTGAAAGCTTAATGGGTTTCCTTTTGATACCATGCTATACGGTTTTGAACTGTATTCAAAGACACAATTATTTGCAATATACTGAAGATTTAAAGACAGATGGAAAGACAGACAAGAAAGAATCAGACAGAAGGGAAGACAAACGGATATATGGACACAGAAAAGACAGATGAAGACAGACAAATGGAAAGACAAGATATAGAGACAGACAAACAGAAAACAAATGGACAGACAGGTGGACAAGCGGACAAACGGATGAACAGACAGGATGGAAAAGCAGACAGACCGATAGAAAGACAGACATATGAACAGATGGAAAGAAACAGATAGACAGACAAGACAGATGGATAGATAGATGAAGAGACGGACAAAACAGATGGAAAGACAGGCGGAAAAAAGACAGACGGGGAAAGACAGGTGTACAAACATAACAGAAAGACAGACAGACAGACGGACATGCAAACAAATATATGGAAAGACAGACAGATAAACAGATGTAAGGACAGACGGAGGAATGAACAGACAGATGGAAACCCAGACAAATGGACAGATAGAAAGAGACAGATAGACAAACAGACAGAAAAGACATAGAAACACAGACAGACGGACAAACAAAAGGACAGACAGAAAGATGGACAGTCAGACAAAACAGATGTAAACAGACAGATGTAAAGACAAGACAGATGTAAAGGCAGAAAAACAGATGGACAGACAGGCGGACAAAAAGAGGGAAAGACATACGTGTAAACAGACAGAAAGACAGTCAGAGGGAAAGAGATGGACAAACAGATATAAAGACAAACGGATGGATGAACGGACAGATGGAAAGACAGACAAATGGACAGATGGAACTAGAAAGACAGACAGACGGACAGACAAGAAAGATGGAAAGACAGACTAAAATAGATGGACAGACAGGCGGACAGACAGAGGGAAAGAAATGTGCAAACAGACAGAAAGACAGACATGTATACAGAAAGATGGATAGACGGATGGACAGTCAGAGGAAAAGTCAGATGGACGAACAGATGTAAAGACAGGCGGATGGATGAACAGACAGATGGAAAGACAGAAAAATGGGCAGATGGAAAGAGAAAGACAGACAGACGGACAGACAGACAAGACAGAGACAGAAGAACAAACAGATGGAAAGACAGACAGATGGACAAACAAAAGAACAAACAGATATATGGAAAGATGGACAGACAAATGGACATTTTGACAAACAGACAAGACAAGACAGAAGTAAGGACAGACAAAAAAGATGGACAGACAGGTGGACAGACAGAGGGAAAGACAGATGTGCAAACAGATGTAAAGACAGGAGGATGGATTAACAGACAGCTGGAAAAACAGACATCAGGCAGATGGAAATAGACAGACAGACAGACAAGACAGATGAAGAGACAGACAGAAAGAAAGGCATATGAATAAACAGAGGGAAAGACAGATGGATGTACAAAAGGACATCATACAGAAAGATGGACAGACAGATGGACAGTTAGAGCAAAAGACACATGCCTAACATGTAAAGACAGACAAATGGATAAACAGACAGATGGAAAGACAGACAGAAAACAGATAGACAGACAGATGGACTAAAAGACGAAAAGACAGACAGACGAGACAGATGGATAGACAGTACAGATGGAAAGACGGATGAACAAACACACAGAAAGCCAGACAGATGGACAGATATACAGAAAGATGTAAAGACAGATGGACAGTAAAACGGACAGATGTGAAGACAGACGGATGGACAGATATACGGAAAGATGGACAGCCAAAGGGAAAGAAAGATGCAAAGACAGACGGATGGATAAACAGACGGAAAGAAAAAGACAGACAAACAAACAGGCAAGACAGATGGACAGACAATACAGAGGGAAAGACAGACAGATAGAAACTTTTGATCAATCTTCTACAGATCGATACAGAACAATAGACAGTCACTCTGAATTGAGTGGCAAAAGAAACAATATTAGCTCCAGATGCTTCTCATCTAATCAGTGATCTGTGTTTTGACAGAGATCAGTGATTTCTAAGGTAAAGGGTCATGACTGCACACTCTGAAGACTCGCCAGCTTGCCAAGCTCATTTTGTCTGCCTCCAAAATTAGTCCCAGATACTTGATCTCATTTCAATAATCCTCCATCTCTTTCTTAATCCATTTCTGTTGATTTTGGAGAAAGACCTTTCTTTTCCAAGGCCAAAAACTTTGAACAAAGGTTTAGAGATTTTGTTTTCCACAAAATTCTAGGAAATCTGGACGTTTAGCTCCAAGATCTCGACGCTTGTAATCTCATATAGTGGAACAGCAGTGCAGTATTATTTAGCATAAGAAGGATTTAGAAAGTGATGTGTTTTGGCAAACTCTTCCTCTGGTTCTTTTCAACAGACCACGTGATTTAGCAGTACGGCAAACCCATGTTTTGACTTTAATAACGGAAAAATTTATTAACTTGATGGAATGAAAAACAGATTGACAGGTATATTAATGTAACAGCGTGTCAATGAAGAAACAGTAAATCACAGTAGGGTTTCATACTTAAGTGCTACCTAATTCATTCAAATGGCTTCCCTAAAAATTATATAATTTTTGTTATTTCATTACATCATTTTAGTCGAGGAGTCCCGTTTTAAATCATACATCACTCAGCTTTAGCTATTCACAACACAACATGTTAATATTTATCATGTGAAGCTCATGAATGCTGACAAACGAAGATCACATTGCTGCAAAAACTATTTTGTAAACCAAAAGTATCCACGTTGTCAATAGTATTAGGCTTCTGCTCATTTAATCATTCTGTCAAAGCATTATTTTCTATTTTGCACTAATTGTGAGCTAAACATTATATTCGGGTCTATGTAAACAAGTGGGAATAGTTTATTTTCATGTTTTGGTAGATTTGTTTGCATCATTTAATATAGGGCTGGGCCGATAAATGATATTATAATCGCAATAAAATTTATGTCAATAACAACGATAAGCTCTGGACTTTTTGTCTCTATATTGATCTAAGAGCCAATTATTCAGCAGAAATGTGCAACAATGGGACATTGAATGAGTTGATATCGAATTTTCGCCCACCGAGATGTAAAGATTCAAGATGTATAAAATTTTTGAGATGTATCGAATTTGATACATTCAAGATGTTTCAAATTTTCGGCCAAAGAAAATTTATCAGCCGAAAATGTTAAGCCATTTAATGGATGCTCTAATTTTTGTGGCTTCAGTCATCGTTGGGATACTCTTTAAAATCTGGAAGCATTAACTTATATCAAAATCTATATTGTTATCATTTAATATGGAAATGAATTATGGAGATTGCACTTTTGCCATATTGCCCAGCCCTAATTTAATATATCTTTGTTTTTGGTTCCAGCTGTTTTACGGTTTTAAATATAACCTGGATCACAATTAAGTCTGAATACGCTACTACTAACAAATGTAACATGCTAACCAAACCTGAAAGCACTTTATAAAGAAGTGATATTGTCTCTGCAATACATCTCCACTTAATTCAATGACATTGACTGCTTTACTCTCTAATTTCAACAGACATCAGAACAACATAAGGCCAACAATAGATATATATATATCACTTACAAAATTACAAATAGTGCAACATTCAGCGCATTAAGCAAAAGTACAGTGTAATGACAACACTATGAAGCCATTGCAGTGCATACTTAGTGTAACAGGGCTCACAGTGCAGAACCTGAAACTAAATCTGCATGCATCAAATCCAGGCTCACAACAGGTAGTGCAAACAGAATGTTGACTAGATGACACAGTGCTAATAAAACAAAAACTGACAGAAATACTTTTAAGTTATGAAAAGATTAGTAACACATTATTTGGACAATATGCCTTAAAAACAAACAATAGCTGTAAATTTACTCATCTTAAGGAAATCAATGAAGTCGTTGAGTTTTTTTAGAAGAAAATTAAAGAAGACTTGGTCCTTGGAGATTTACTACAAAAAACAACAAAGTCTTGGTCTTAATGTTTCCTTGGTCTTAAGATCTTAAATGTATCCTCAGGAAAAAAAGGTATTTATTTTGCCTGTCTTAGTTTTTTGACCCTCAAAATCCAGATACAGTTTGGATTTTCATAAATGACTGTGGTCTACACAGTTTCAGCACATGTTCTTTAAAAGAAAAAAAAACTATATATTGAGTAACCATTTTTGGAGAACAATCCATTTAAAAGGGTTTTTCAGACTGACAAAAAAGTTTCACAAGCATCCATTTGTTACTGGGTTTTTTGTTTTTTTACTAAAAATCATTAACACTTTAAGGTGATTAAGACATCTTTTTTGTGCTAGACTTCTAAGAAATTATGTAAACCACAAACCAAGTGTACTCTTATTCTCTTCTATTTGTTGTTAGAACTCAGTCTGCGGCATTGTTTTGTACATTTAAAAAGATGTACATTTTAATAAATGGATAGTTTAATGCCATTATTTACCCGCATGTTGTTCCAAGCCAGTATGCCTTTCCGCAATTTATAAGGCATTTTAAAAGAATATTCAATACTAATTTCACAATTGCAACATTATTGCTAATTTTACAAATCCCCTGGAGTTTAACAGCTGAGTTTTACTAGTCCATTCAGCTGAAGTACTTTTAGTTTAGCTTAGCATAAATCACAAAATCAGATTAGACCATTAGCATCTCACAAAAAAAAAAAATCAAATAAGAGTTTCTATGATTTGCTTGTGTAAAGCTTGATTCTAGGACATGAACTAAGACAGACAAAATATGAAAAGTTTGACTTAATGATTTATGCTAAGCTGAAAGTGCTCCTGTGACCCGAAGATCAGCAGAAAGGATTTAAAACTGGTAAAACTCAACAGTTTAATAGTAGGGGACTTGTAAAATAAGCCTATTTCCAAAAAAGGAGTGTTCCTTTAGAATTTTTTCATCTTTCTCAGAAAAAACAACACATGTCTGGAACAAAACGAAAAAAAATATTTGTCACTCTTGTGAGAACTATCCCTTTCAGATAACATGTACACATACTTCATAAATATTAAGACAAGGGTTCTGAAAACTGGCCATTTTTGGTTAATCAACATAACCTTGTTTTCCTCGTAGGCTTTATGTGGTCATCTAACCATTTAATCAGTGTTTGTGAAGAGAGACATCAAGTTTAAAGACTTTGAAAGCACACAAAGCACGTACAGCATTCCTGTGACACCAGAAGCAGATGTGAAAAAACTTTCATTCTTTAAGAGGAATATGATGAAAAGATTGCCGTTCCTTCTTGGAAGGCAGGAGAGATAAGACTGAGAGAGTGTTTACAGAATCTCTAAAAAAGACCTGAAGCAAAATGATCAAGTGTATCAATGTGATTAAGGAGGGAATGTGTGTAAACTCAAAGCACATCAAGACTGAAAGGCCGGAAACACGTGAATGGACGCCACGGAAACGACTCCATATGTAAGAGCTTTGCCCAGAGCTCAAGTAGGAACAAGGTGGATAAAAGTTAGAGAACTTGCAACTAATTCAGATCCGGTATGTTGAGCTTTAGAGATTGGACTTGTGGTTTGATAAAACACAAAACAGGTGGCTATTTATCAGTGTTTGCCCGGAAGTGTGTCCCAGAAACATAGAAACCAAATTGGAGCCAGGCACTGACTGAATCCAAATCTACACTTACTTGATCACACATTCCTGTAGTTACATTTAGCACTGGCCACAAATCTGGATATGCTATGAATGTGGGCATGTATGCACGTGTGTTTGTGTCCATCCAGCCCAGCACACTTATGGTGGAAGCCTCTCTGCGTTTTTGGACAGGCTGTGAAGAAGTGTTTTTTGAAAGTCCGCATCTGAGGCCTCGGGGACGAGAAACTCGATTAGCAGATCCCAGAGGCAGTATACAAGATGCCTGCAAAATACAGTTGAAAGAGGTCACAAGCTCAGCTACATGCTACACACAGATCCCACAACATTGTATTATCAAGACAAATATAAACAAAAAAAATCTTAACCTGTGATATTAAGATTATGCAGACAAAATTATTCAACACTTTTTAATAAACATAATTTGTACATTTTTTTAACAAACATCAGAAATTATGTATTTTTTTACAAATAGGGAAACAATTATAATTTAAATTCAATGAGTAAACCAGGGTATGAATAGCAAAAATAACAAAATGGTTTGGGCAGTATTTTTAATGACCCTGCAGCATATTGATTCCTGTGGAAAAAGACAATGCGACAAAAAATATATAAATACGGTTTTTTAATTTTTTTTTTTTTTTTATCAAATTCAAACTTAGAACATCTAAAGTGCAATGGCAAAACACCTAGACATGCTCCCCCGAGGACAAACAAAAATGTATTTGTTATTACTGCTATGGCAATTATTACTACTACCACTACTAATACTACAACAACAACAACCACCACCACCACCACTACAACTATTACTACTAACAATAGTAGTAGTTGTTGTAGTAACAGTAGTTGTAGTAACAGTAGTAGTAGTTGTTGTGGTTGTAGTAATAGTCAGTGTTGTAGTAATGGTCGTTGTGATAGTAGTGGAAGTAGTAATAATTGTTGTAGTGGTATTCGTTGTAGTAACAGTAGTAGTAGTTGTTGTTGTATTAATAGTCGTTGTAGTAGTAATGGTCGTTGTGATAGTAATGGAAGTAGTAATAATTGTTGTAGTAGTAATCGTTGTAGTAACAGTAGTAGTAGTTGTTGTTGTTGTAATAGTGGTTGTAGTAGTAGAGATAGTGGTAATAATTGTTGTAGTAAAAGTCGTTGTAGTATGGTCTTTGTAGTAGTAGTAGTAGTAGTAGTAGTGGTCGTTGTAGTGGTGGTAGTAACAAGTGTTCTTGTAGTAGTCATAGTAACAGTAGTAGTAGTAGTAGCAATAATAGTTGTAGTAATGGTTGTTGTAATAGTAGTAGTCGTTGTAGTAACAGTAGTAGTAGTTGTTGTTGTATTAATAGTCGTTGTAGTTGTAATGGTCGTTGTAATAGTAATGGAAGTAGTAATAAATGTTGTAGTAGTAATTGTAGTAACAGTAGTAGTAGTAGTAGTTGTTGTTGTTGTTGTATTAATAGTCGTTGTAGTAGTATTGGTCGTTGTGATAGTAATGGAAGTAGTAATAGTTGTTGTAGTATTAATCATTGTAGTAACAGTAGTAGTAGTAATAGTTGATGTTGTTGTTATAATAGTCGTAGTAGTACTAGTGGTTGTAGTAGTAGAGATAGTGGTAATAATTGTTGTAGTAAAAGTTGTTGTAGTATGGTCTTGTAGTAGTAGTAGTGGTCGTTGTAGTAGTAGTGGTAGTAGTAACAAGTGTTGTAGTAGTCATCATAGTAACAGTAGTAGTAATAGTAGCAATAATAGTTGTAGTAATGGTTGTTGTAATAGTAGTAGTCGTTGTAGTAACAGTAGTAGTTGTTGTTGTTGTTGTTGTTGTTGTTGTTGTTGTTGTTGTTGTTGTTGTTGTTGTAATAGTCGTTGTAGTAGTACTAGTGGTTGTAGTAGTAGAGATAGTGGTAATAATTGTTGTAGTAAAAGTCGTAGTATGGTCTTTGTAGTAGTAGTAGTGGTCGTTGTATTAGTAGTGGTAGTAGTAACAAGTATTGTTGTAGTAGTCATCATAGTAACAGTAGTAGTAGTATTAGCAATAATAGTTGTAGTAATGGTTGTTGTAATAGTAGTAGTCGTTGTAGTAACAGTACTAGTAGTAGTTGTTGTTGTTGTAATAGTCGTTGTAGTAGTACTAGTGGTTGTAGTAGTAGAGATAGTGGTAATAATTGTAGTAAAAGTCGTTGTAGTATGGTCTTTGTAGTAGTAGTAGTGGTCGTTGTAGTAGTAGTGGTAGTAGTAACAAGTGTTGTTGTAGTAGTTATCATAGTAACAGTAGTAGTAGTAGCAGCAATAATAGTTGTAGTAATGGTTGTTGTAGTAGTGATAGTGGTCATTGTAGCTGTAGTGGTAGGAGTAGTATAGGGTATTTGCAGTAATTTCAATAGCTTTTTAAGACTTTTTAAAAACCTTCTTAGAAAATGTTAAGACCTCATTGCCATTTTAAGTACCAATCAGTGTCAAATATTTAGCTTAATAAACAATTGTAGTTAAATAAATCAATGGAGCACAACCATGCAACAGAATTCAGATAAGCTTGAAAGAAACAAAGCTTAAAAGAAAAAAATTACACTATTGTTTTCAGCTTAATTTTCCTATTTTGCCATCTGTTTCGCTCTATGGTTTCGCTAAATGTGGAGAGTGTCACATCACCTTCCCACGTTTGTCGCAAATGATGTGACATGTGAGCTTGGCCAGTCGCGCTCCGGCCCGAACCAATCGTGTGGATCGAGCACGAAGTTGTTAATATATTTATAGGAAAATAAATATATTTATGCTTTTTTGGAGTCAACCACTTTGGACAATGCTTGAACAAAATTTAAGACCTCGTAAAAACACAATTAAAGCCCCCTTTCCACTGCACACGACATTTGGACACTACTGTCGGAATACGCCCCCTTGTGGCAGTCGCACAGAATTTTCAGTACTGTTGTGCACCATGGGAGAGAAGCAGTTCTCACAGTAGCCGAAAAAAAGGAGTGTAAAAGCAAGAGCCTTTATTCGCCGTGCATTCACCATGGTTAAATTAACAAATATTAGAAACTCATAGACCGCTAAAAATTCAGGAGGGAATGTGGAGACAACATATAAAAAAAAAAATATTACTTATTAATAAATAGATATGTTTTTTTTTTAATATAGACTTTTTCTGATATAAACAATAACCAATTAAATAACTTTTTCTCATCTCGCGTGCACAGACATGCTTGGAAAATACTGAAATACATCACATCCGGTCAGCCGGTTGCATACGGTCTAGTCAAAGAAGTTAATTTCAACGGATTCGCAGCTCAATTTGAATCCAAATTTTCCACATACGGAGATGATCGGAACTCCAAGCAGCTCCCGGATTATTCTGCATTGGAAATTAATGACTTCCGGTCTGTTGCTTATCGTTTGTCATATGCAGTAGAAAGGAGGCTTAAGACTTTTTAATAACTTTTAAGGGCCTTCATTTTCTCATAATTGATTTATCAACTTTTAATACTTTTTAAGACCCCACGAACACCCTGTAGTAATAATTGTAGTAGTAGTCGTAGTAACAGTAGTAGTAGTTGTAGTAGTGGTCATTGTAGTAGTAGTGGTAGTAGTAATAGTTGTTGTAGTAGTAGCAGTCGTAGTAACAGTAGTAGTAGTTGTTGTTGTTGTTGTAGTAGTAGCACAAGTAGTTGCTGTAACAGTAGCAGTTGATGCAGTAGTAGTTGTTGGTAGTTTTATTATTTTATAATTGTTGTCTTTTTATTGTCATTATTGCTGTCTTTACAATTTTATTATTGTTGTTGTCATTTTTTACTGCCTTTATTACTATCATTACATTACTGTCATTGTTGACATTCCATACAACTGTTTTGTTTTATTTCTACCTGTATTATTCACTTCAGTTTTTGATATTTACCGTTAAGCATGTTGTTAAATATACATATATATATATATATATATATATATATATATATATATATATATATATATATATATATATATATATATATATATATATATATATTTATATATTGTTTTCTTAATTATGTAGTTTGATTTGTCCACCCAGTAGCTTTACACAGCTATTACATAATTAATATTATACTGCTATATCGCTCTAAAGCCTGATTTACTGTTTCCACAAACTTTTCACTTGATTTTAGAATATCAAGGACACGATGCATCTGTGCGCCTTAAAAAGTGGAGAAGATGTTACGCAGACACTGAATTTGGACATGTCCTGTTGCCTTTCTCGTCTTTATACTGACTATTAAATACGCAGCTCATAAAACAAAGGAAAAGTCAACGTATAACTGATTGTAGCAGCATCTGCTTCATCTGGACATTTACAGCAGATTCCAGCATGTTCTAGTAAATCACAGAACGCCTCTCTCCAAATCCAAGCCGGTGAGAATAAATCATGCATCCCACTGAGGTAACAATCCACAAAGATGTCACGAGTGCCCTGATAACAGAGCACAGCGATGTATCAATTGAAAGCACATTTGTGCATTCCTTTGTCAACATCACATGCTTACTGTGCCATAAAAAGTATGATGTAAGTAAATTACAGTCTGACCATTTTACCTATTAAAGCCACATGTTCACTAGACCATGTCTGCTTGCCTTGTCACAAACCGTTAAAAACAATAAAAACAGTATACTTTTGTCTATATTTTAATTAGCATCTGCAAGAAATAAATCTGTAAAATAACAGAAAAAGTACTGGCAGCTCAATATCTGCTTCATGCACCATCATTTATACAACCAACTCAGACAATATATAGTTTAAACTGCTAAAAAGTTAATAAAGTTTTATTTTACAGCGTCAAAAGCAGTTGGAGCAGAAATCAATGATGCAATTCAAAAGCATGAATAAAAAGAAAAGTCACAAACTGCAAAAAAACTGTATTATTCAGACTATATTTGATCTAAGTCAGTGTTTCACTAGCTCTGCACAATTTTTCATGTCTCCTTTACCAAACACACCTGATTTCGATCATCAGCTCATTAGCAGAAACGTAAAGACCTTGGGTGTGACAGACAAAGGAGAGATCCAAAACATGCATTGCTGGTGGACCTCCAGAAACGTGGTTGAGAAACACTGATCTAAATCATGTGCTTCTGCAAGAAATCAAACTAATAAAAGGTTACTTACGTTAGAGCTAAGATCAAGCTTGCCATAATGCAATTCAGAGAGCATAATTAAGGGTGCAGTATGTAAGTTTGACACCCAGTGATTGAACAGGGTATTTCATTTTGTTCTAGCCAACAAATGAAATGTATATATTAGAAACAGCTTCTATTTCTTGCAGCTGAACAACAGAACTAAGACAATGATCACCTCAGGTACACCTCATGTGCTTGATTCAGTGTTAAATGCTAACAATGTGAGTTTAAATGCCATTTTATATGGCATTCATTGCCATATACTGAAAGCAGCAGCAGAAAGTTCACCACAGATCTTGAAAATAAAATAAATCGTTTTAAATTAAACTTTAGAACTGTGACTCAGTGCAAGCCAACACATATCAGTAATTCAGCGTGTATATTTAATAATGTTAATGAGGTTTAATATGTATTAATTAGATTATAAACCTTATCATTTCGTTGGAGTGCAGTAAGTGCACTATTTTGTGCTTCTGAACAGCTGTATTTAAATTTCGGTTGTAATTTGTCTGGTGCAAACAGCCAAATTGCTTATCACTGCATATCTCGTCACGTAGCATGTTGTTTGGACACAGGGAAATCATTTTTTTATTAATAACTACCTCATGTGGAACTCTGAATCAGTGTCTCATTTCAGAGTCTGTTACTGTCCACCGGAGTTCGTATTTTCGGACGTGGAAACATACTTTGAGAGCCTTCCTAACTGAATGAATGAATGAAATGCGCTGTTTTCGACCAAGGCAACCCGTGGTGCTGAAATATAAATTACTAAACTGGCATCGGGGGGTAAAAGGGACCAAAACAAAGACAGCATTCCGGCACGCAAAGCATTTTTTTAAAGCAGAATATCTGACTTTAGTATTGTTTTTTATATAAACAAGAATGTTCAGTTAGCATGTTTCATTAATATTTGCAAACATATAATAGTCTTTTTATGCTTTAGAAGAGTCAAAAACTTACATATAGCACCTTTAAACAGAAAAACACCTGTGAATTACCATATGGACAATTGCTGTTTAAATATTACTTGCGCAACTGTGTTTTTTACGCAACTGACAATTTGTTTTATAGCGTACACGCTGACATTTCCATGGAATTTGGAATTTCCAATCAATG
This sequence comes from Danio rerio, assembly GCF_052040795.2. Lineage (NCBI taxonomy): Eukaryota > Metazoa > Chordata > Actinopteri > Cypriniformes > Danionidae > Danio > Danio rerio. Next base: position 20,171,739 of record NC_141035.1, on the reverse strand, counting down.
TTTTTAACCTCATAAATGCACAATGTGGTGCATAAGTGGTGCTGATTTTTATTTCCATCTGTGTTTAGTGCTTAAACACACCTGTTTACAGTGGGGTCCTGAAAAGAATCCACAACCGTCTGCCAAAAAACCTTGTACTTCTCAGAGCCGAGCATATCGGAGATCAGATCTGTAAAAACACACAATAAAACTCAGCAAACTTCAGTCAAGGAGCATGGAGATGGAGACTTGCTTGATGTACTACTCCACACACTACTGATGAAGAACAGCGTCTGAGCATCTCATGGTATTGTTAGGTTTTTATTCTCAGATTCACCTTGGAAGCAACTGTGTCACTAAACAGCCATTTGGTGAATTATACAATTATTAGCAAGCAAACTGTAACCGTTTGCTCAAAAACAAAAGCATTTGAAGTTGGAAATATTTATTCAACATTCCCACAAAGCACTATTTTCGGTTTAACTAAACCAACTAGTTGTTTGCTTTTATTTTTACCGTATCTTCTGTTCTAAATCCTCTTCAATGTATTTATTTAACAAGATTTATTGTAGAATCAAAATACACATTAATAATGTTTGTTTGTTTTGCTTTATTTCGGCTGGGCATATACCACAGGGTAATCAGGCTGATTTTAGAGCCCATTTTTCCCAATCCTAATACTGTCCTCCGACAATGCCCTGATGTGAGAGCTAGGGATGCTCAAATATGGGAAAAAATCATAATCACGATTATTTTGGTTATAATTGTAATCACGATTATTCAAAACGATTATCAGTTGAAGTCAAAATTATTCGCCCTTTTGTGATTTTTTATATATATAAATATTTCCCAAATTATGTTTAACAGAGGAATTTTTCACAGTATTTCCTATCATATTTTTTCTTCTGGAGAAAGGCTTATTTGTTTTATTTTGACTAGAATAAAAGCAGGTTTAAATATTTTGAAACCTATTTTAATAGCTCAATATTATTAGCCCCTTTACGCAATATATATGTTTGATTGTCTGCAGAAGAAACTACTGTTATACAATGACTTGCCTAATTACATTAATGAAGCCTTTAAATGTCACTTTAAGCTTATTAGTAGTGTCTTGCAAAATATCTAGCAAAATATTAAGTACTCTCATCATAGCAAAGATAAGTATTAGATATTAGAAATGAGTTATTAAATCTGTTATGTTTAAACTGTGCTTTAAGCATCTTCACTGTAAGAAAAAAACTTTAGCTAAAAAAGTCCTTCAGTCAAGAGTAGTGAGGGTTTTTCTCCTTTTATTGTTTGATTAATGATAAAAACAGGCGGCAGCAGTGATATTGCGCACTGTCACTTTAAGAATAGTGCGGCTCTGATATGGTTTCTCTTTCACATGTCTTTTGATTCTCAACTTGTTTGTTTATTAAACAAATGAGGGTTAATATAAATAATCACTTAACACAGCGCTGACACAAATGTGCATGTATTTGACCTTTAAAGCGCTCACATTAAGATGGCGTTAGATGTGTGTGCTCTGCTCGTCTCCAAGCCGGTCCAAGGCTAAGCGCTGGGCGCGCACACACACACACAGAGCATATGCTCTTTCGCGCGTTTAAAAATATGAATGATGCGCATCCTGTGCTGCAAAAGTTACATTACAGTACATGCTTTGTCATTTTCACATGGAACTGAGCTTTGCAGAGCAACTAATATGTACAACTGGAAAGGGGGCGGTATATGATGCAATAATCCTTTATCTCGATTAATGCTATTTCATAATCGTTAGAAGCCGAAATCCAAACCGGATTTTCGATTAATTGCACAGCACTAATGGGAACCCATCAAAAGCCAAATGGATTTGGACAGCAGAGATGGAGAATCAACTCATCAATTAGTGACAACAGATTGTGTTTGTTCACTATGTTTATTCTCATGTTTCGGCAGATTTTATGAGATTTTCTAAGTTCAAATTCTGGACCGAAGATCTTTTGATGTGTGGTCAACACATTACAGGAGCCAAAAAGTGAAATCTGGTATTTTCTTTTGTCCTCATGTTTGTGGTTTTTAACATTTTGAAAAACAAAGTAAAAGAAACATTTGTGTATACCCAACCTTACAGATATGGAACAACTTTTTTCCCAATAATTCAATTTTAACCTGATGTGACTTCACACTCCAAATGAGCACAATGTTAAAATCCTCATTTGGTGCACTTTAGTTTGTTTTGTTTGGTTTATTGATCTCCATCTAGATAGTAAATTAATAAAATAACAAATAATTAAGATTGTTGCTTGTTTTAAGAAAACCTCACTTAATTTTCACATAATATTTCTGAAAACAAGGCCATATTTTTTGCTAGTCTAGAAAATTCTTTTTGGTTTAGGAATTTTTAGATATTGCACTAGAAAAGGGACAAAAACTAAGAAAATCTTTTTTTTAACAGTGAAATATTCATTCATTCATTTTCTTTTCGGCTTAGTCCCTTTATTAATCATGGGTCATCACAGCAGAATGAACCGCCAACTTATCCAGCATATGTTTTTATGTAGCAGATGCCCTTCTAGCTGCAACCCATCACTGGGAAACATTCATACTCACTCACTCATTCACACACATACACTACGGAGAATTTAGCTTATCCAATTCACCTATACCACATGTTTTTGGACTTGTGGGGAAAACCGGAGCGAATGGAGTAAACCCACACAAACACAGGGAGAACATGCAAACTCCACAAAGAAATCCCAACTGACCCAGCCGGGGCTCGAACCAGTGACCTTCTTGCTGTGAGGCGATTGTGCTACCCCCCTATGCATTCCTTAAAAAGCAATAATTTCCTCATTCAGAGAGCACATAAAAAAGCACAACTACACTTATAAATGCTTAGAAAATCTACATCAATCTGTTGGAATAAAGCGCAATAAAGTATTATTTTCTCTTGGCTAAACGTCACTTTGTGTCCAATCCATTATGTGTGCATTTATTATGTGTCATTTCACCTGGCATGAGCTTCATAAGGCACTGCAGAGCCTGCTTTCTGCTGTGCTCTTTCTGCTGCTGGCTGCGCTGTGGTCGCGGTTGAGCCGGCAGATTCCCTCCAGGCCAAATGGCCTCCTGCAGCACCTGCAGGTACACCACCCAATACGGTGTACAGGTCAGGTTCCCGACACCCACCTCCAGCCACCTGCAAACCAATCACAACACAAAAAAGAGTTTAGTATGATGCCATTCACGTTTTTCAGGGAAAAACTTCAGTTTCAAACTGTAAACAATCAGTGAAGTGCTTTTAAAATAACAATGTTCATCCATCAAATTATAAAAGGCAACTTTTCAACATTATTATAAACTACTTTCAGTATAGATTACGAACTACCCAAAAACTATAAGCAAGAATGTCTACACCAGGGCTATTCAATTAGTTTGTCATGGGGGCCAGTTCATGAAAAGCATTCCAAATGAGGGGCCAGAGAGATTTAACTTGCTATATAATTGATGACACAACAACATATAAGAGCCCATATGCTGTATTTGTGCTCATAAAGACACCCACGTTGACTTTTTCTACATTAAAACATGAATATGTTGTATTTTGAAACTATATAAAATCACTGCATTGTAGAATGTGGCTTTTTTACAAGTATATCCAAATGTTGTATTTCGAGGCACAAAATCAGTTTATTGCTTAAGTAGGCTTTTTCTAACATAAAGACACGTTCGTATGTTATGTGTTAAACTGTGTAACAATTAGGCATACACCGATTATAGATTTTGGTTGTACGATTATGTAGCCTGAAGAGTAATCATAGTATTTAGGGTTATCACGATTATTATGCATTTATTAAATTTAAAACACTACTAGTTTAGAAAAATCACAAGAAAACCGCTTATATTTTAAAGTGTTGTTTATTGCTGCTCCGTAAACAAATACAGCACAAAATATTAATAAAAAACAAGCAAGTCCATTTCTCTCTTTGGACTTAAAAAGAAATGAAAAAGTTTTAGAATTAAACGAGTGATAATTTTACAATGAAAATAAATGACAGTATGTATGCTACAATATAAATGTTACTTACGTCAGTCCCTAGTCTAACATCAAGAAGTCATAACAGTTCTCTTAAATGAACGTTCCTCAAACATGAAGAGCAACTCATAATTTGAAACGGTAGTCATGTGCAGACTACAGTTGGGTGGATTTAAAGCATTCAGAACACCTTCTGTTTTTTGAATATTTCTAAAATTCTGTTTGATTATGAAGGGTGACTGTAAAGGGATGATGTGCCTCATGCAAACAGCAACTAATAAAATGCACTGAAAAAGCCTTCCAATTGAAAAAAAGTCAAAAATAACATCATATGTTTGGGTTAAATATTTCACAAATGTCCTTCAGCACTTTTCACATGTGCCACTGAAGTGTTCTGTCTATTTCAGTTAAAATCTGTGATGGGCCGCATATGGATTTAGTTTATCCAAAATAAATAAATAAATAATATTAAAAGAGCATCTAATTTCACAGAATCAATTCAGCAAAATTACTTTTGGCCACTTTAAGTTGAAGAATCTGTGGATAACTGCGGGATTGCGTAACCTTACTGTGGATGAGACTTTAATCTTTTAATAATCACTACCATTTTGGCAGACAGTCATCTTAACAAATAGAGCTGAACAAAAGATGTGGAAAGAGTGTTATAAAACATTACTATTTTTCTCAGAGAGCCAGGAAAATATGTAGAAACCCAATGGCATGAAGAAGGATAACGTGTACTTTAAAATGTGTATTTTTGTTCGGTGTCATTTAATGTTATTCAAACCAAATCCAATGACCAACTCTGTTATCTTTGTATCACTGATTTTTCACCATAGTTGTTATTAATTTAATTTGCATATATGTTTGTTAACATTTTAATATTAGTCACTTATTGTGAGAAAAGAATCATATATATCACGTATTGTTTATTCATTCATTCATTTTCCTTCACCTATAGCTCATGTCTTTGGACTGTGGGGGAAACCGGAGGAAACCCATGCAAACATGGGGAGAACAAGCAAGGACTCGAACCAGCGACCTTCTTGCCCTGAGGCGAGACTGTTAACTATTCATGGGCTGGTATAAGTTTCGGACAGTATGATAACCTTGGATAAAAATACAATGGTTGCATGGTTTTGTGATTACTGCTCTTAAATAAGTTCTTTTTAAATGACTGGGTAAAAAAATATTCTCCATTAAACATTTATTATATTTTGGAACAGTAAATGTGTCGGGCTAAAGAATTAAAATAAATCATTGACCTCTGCTCTCTTCATTGTTTCAAAAACACAGATTTCTTTACAACACATAAAAAACACATTTAAAAAAATCTTAGCGGTTCTAAAACCTTGACTTTTCTAAACCGAACAAAACCGGTTTTCGTGCTATGGCTAGTACTAACCACTGAACAAATCAAATTAACATAAAAAACAGAAAACCAGGAATAAAGAAACATTAAACGTAAACAGAGCATCAGTAAACGGCATAAAACTTCCTTATTTATGACAATTATCTCCAAGAAAATACACAAATATGTAAAAAAATAAATAAATTAGGCATGCGCAATATTGGAGCTTTGCAGATATCTCATACATTTTAACTCCCTTTGGCCAAAACCAATACCTGTTTTTGTTTGTGTGTTTTTTACAAGTGTCTGGTTTGTGTTTTTACTCCGAAAGAGCTGTAACTTATAAATACTAAATTAAATCTTTTTAATTCAAGACACTCGTTATATAGTTATTTTCTAAATAGTTTATATAGTTATTTCTTAAAGGGCACCTATGATGAAAATAATCATTTTGAAGCTGTTTGGACATAACTGTGTGTAGGTATAGTATGTCCACAGTCATATTGTAAAGATAGAAACAACAAGTGTCTTTTTACAAATTTCCTAACGTAAAATAAGATGAAAATCCCTCCCACCACAACGTGACGTAGTAGTGCAGTTTCCCCGCCCACCGAATTGATTGACACAAAAATTGATTGAGACACAAAAGGCGTACCTTAAATCTAATGTATCTAAAAGGGGTAAAACAGGTGCCCTTTAAATAGAACTGTAGCTGGGTGAGGTTGTTGATGTAGTAGAGACTGCATAACGTTCAACACAAGTGGCTCTTAATAAATAACTCACTGATGCTGTTGTGCAGAGAGTTCATGTACTCACAGTCACAGTTTGAAATCAGCAATACAAAACAGGTCATCTTAAATCAACATGAAGGTAACAATTCACCATGTAAATGAGCAGATTGTAGACCAAAACTTACTGATAACGCTCTTCTAGACAATTCTGTTACTGCAGGTTCATAATCAACAAATCATCGCTGCCAAGCATATCAGCATTGCTTTCAGTATATATTTCAAGCAAAATCAAGACCAATTTATCAAGCTCTGCAATAACATAATATTGTGCATCCCTAAATAAAATGTTGTGTTCAAGTTAATGCAGCAGAAAAAAAAAAAAAAAACATTGGAGATCAAAGGCCAACAAAACGATAATACACTCAATAAACAACCCAAAGCGTCCAAAAATCTGGCAAGACAAGTGTCCTGACCTAAGGTTTGTTTTTTCTTTCATCGATTCTACTGTATGTAAAGTGGACCCTTTACTTTCACGCGTGACTGATTTAAATCTGTCCTGCTCTTCGATTACATTGCTGGTTTATTTTAGTCCTGACTCTCTGAAATGCCACAGATGCTGCATGGTGACAGAGCCTGAGATCCAGAGACCTTGTATGGTCACGTTTACTTTATGCGAAAAACAAGTCAGTTTTACAGTCTTGCATTTTCCATTAAATACAGATAAGTTGAACATAGTATTGTCCACCACTGAGAGTTTCAGACCAAAATTCAATTTTTGCATTCATGTCAAAGGGAAAATGTGTATTTGGGACACCAATTCTACTCTACTTTATGGTTACTAGCGTAGCTCTGTTTATACTCTATACAACAAATGATGGATTTCCCAGTGGTCATTAAACTGCAATTATGGTCAAATTTCAATGACCCAGTAACAACATGACAGAGTTTTGTTTGCACTGCCTGTCTGCGGAATATATATGGGAAAGTTTAACCACTGCAGAGACTTTCTGTTGACTACATGTAGGTATATGTCAATGAAAGTCTGTGATAGTACAATATTACGTAGAGGAGAATGTTACTGTTCTGTTCCATGGCAAAATTATTTTTAGAGCCTGCAGTAGGTTTCATACGTCAGTTTAGCCTTTTAAATTGATCCAAAGAGGTTTTATTTCCTGGAAAGACATTCAAAGTTCATTTCTATAAATGTTTCATTGAAAGCTTTAGTTTGCTGTCCAAAACATAAGTTCTAAGTCAGTTTGTGGTTCTAACAGAGCTTGCAAATGTTTGACTGAAGACCTGGGTACTCCTCAAGAAGTTCTGATGTAAGGTGATGGAACACAAACTCGCTCCAAAACAACAAGTGGAGCATTCTACTCCATTAGAACATTTCATCCATTATGAAGGGAAGTAAACGTGGACTCCCATGGCCTTTGAAGGAGACGTGCACGCAGCGTTAACGGAGGAAGGCATTTCTCAAGCCAACGGGAGTGGAAAACAAGGGTGCCTGGAGCTCACTGGAGCCAATTAAGATTAAACTACCCCTTTCAAATTTTAACGTGAGGCTTTTTTCCTGACACTCAGAAAATATAAACATTATAAGTATGTTCCATACAGAGCCCTGCTTGATCTGCATCTCAAATAAACCTGGAAAAAATTATGTGAGGGAAAACAAATCTCAGAAGTGAATGAATTAAATGAACCTTTAATTACATAATTAAAAACTTATATTACACAGAGGAAGAAAAATGGAATATGGTCAGGTCTTAAAAACCTGTTATGCCCAATTTTCATACAGTTGTTACTCCTTCGTATTGTATTTCTATCTGAAATAACATGTTACAAGCTAATGGTAAACAAAGTCATAAATCGATCTGTCTACTGTCTTAACAATAGAAAAATATAACTACAGGCAAAACAACAGAAACACAGAATGATAAAAATTATGATGAATAGATTGATAGTTGTATAGAACAGGATAGAGAGAATGAAAGCTGGACCGCTAGTCGGATATAAGAAGATAGAGAGAATAAAAAATAGGCCGATAGTCAAAAAGAACAAAATAGAGAGAGTGAAAGATAGACCGATAGTCGGATAGAACAAGATAGAGAGAATAAAAGTTAGACTGATAGTCTGATAGAACAAGAGGGAGAGAATGAAAGATAGACCGATAGTCTGATAGAACAAGATAAAGAGAATGAAAGATAGACCGATAGTCTGATAGAACAAGATAAAGAGAATGAAAGTTAGACCGATAGTCTGATAGAACAAGATATAGAGAATGAAAGTTAGACCGATAGTCTGATAGAACAAGATATAGAGAATGAAAGATAGACCGATAGTCTGATAGAACAAGATAGAGAGAATGAAAGATAGACCGATAGTACTGGGAAACCCCCAGTACTGGGAAACAACCATCCACTCTCTCATTCACACACTCATACACTACGTCTTTTGGTCTATGGGGGAAACCAGAGCACCCGGAGTAAACCGCAAAAAAAGAAGAAGAAAAGTGTTTGGCAAGTATATATTTTCTACTAGGTAAATAATAAAACACAGTGGAACAGGCTTAGAGACTTGGCTTACATGAAATATATATATATATAAAAATGTATATTATAATTAAATCCAAGTGTAAATACTAATATTTAGAAATATTTTTAAATCTACATTCATACATCTATAGCTTTGGCTTTGCCTGAAACTGCTCCTGAAACTGTATAACACGTGTTCATACATACACGGTTTCTTGCTGTAGGTTTTCTTATATTATTTCAATTCATTTAAATTGTGTGTTATATTTTTGCACATATTTTACGAACAAACACATGCCGAAGTAGCATTTAAACTGGAAAATGGAAATAAGCATGAAACAAAGCTGTTTTTTGTTATCTTTGTAATCAAATAATTCAATGTATAATGAGGCAAATGGAAAGTGACACTCAAGTCATAAAGGCAAAAAAGGAAATGTGACTGGATGGTAGGTGTGATGTTCATGATGAAATTATCTGCAACAGACTGTTATCTGGCTCAAACTATTACATCACAATACACATCCACACTTGTTTTTCTTCCTTCTTTCCTTTTATAGTCCACTCAACTGCTACAGTATATGCTATATAGGTATTAGTGTATGAGAATAGGTGAGCAGGTTCAGACACAGCTCATGCAACAGCACAGACACACTGGAACTGCTTGTAGTGCAGGTGTCTGTAACAGGTGTCTATGTCCAGACTAATTATTCAAAGGTTCTGGTCCAAATAGAGGCAACAAGGCGATCAATTCAGCTTCTGCTTTCTTACCAAATGGAACATAATGACCTTTATGGGCAGCCAAGAGCTCAATTGCATCAATTTGCACAGCAAAATAATCAAATGCTTTGGGTTATGTGCCAGTTTTTAAAACAAGCCATTACAAGTTAGCAACCCGTTTCAAAACCCAGAGGAATGTTGGACCAAAACAAATAGTCTTTCCCAAGTCCAAATTACCTGGTTTATCTCAGACTAATTCATCTCCTTGCGTACAACTGTTGCAAAACAAGCACATACTTTCATATTTTCACCACAGCCTAAACTAGAAATTGTTTCTTGGCATGGATTGCATCTTGTACAGGTACATTTGTGTGCAAGGAATCATCTCTGATGAAATGTACCAAAGAAAAAAAAAGAATAGACACAAACTGAGACAGTGAGATAAAATCAAAGTGTTATTACAAAGCTTTTCCATAAGGACATGATAACAAGACTGTGTGGTCTTTTTTCCCCAAATGAACCTACTGATAAAATTAAGATCTTTCACAAGAATCTTGTACTACTATCATAACAATATTTATAATCACTCATACTCTGATTGACCGGCAGATAGCATGACAAAGTAATGATTGAGCATGATGAATGCTGCCTTTTCTAATCAATACAGCTCATCCTGTGAAAATGCAGGGAAGATGTCCTTGTTGCTGTTTTCTTTTGGCAGTGGCTACACTAGCATATCTCCAATTAGATATTTTGAGCCTCTGAGTATAGCTACGCGTATGCAAAGAACACAATACCAACATTGTTTTCTCCATAACAGTGTTGTTATGAAGGACCTAGAAGTAGAAATGGACTTTGTTGCAGACATTTTATTCTACATGTTTCTCCTTATATGCCTGTCATAGCTTACTATACTCTAAGTTTTCCATATCCTTCAAAAAAACTGTTTTTGTAGTCTTGCATACAGATGTCAACAATGTCAACAATGTCAAATCAATTTCAATCTACACTCACAAAACTATTTTAAAAATTATGTATTTTGTATGTATCGTCCTTAGTTAACATATATTAACACAGCGCTTTTTTGGGAATAGACTCATTTGACAACTCTCCTATGTTAAACAGTTGAGTTTTACCATTTTTAAACCGTTTAAGCCAATCTCTAGGTCTGGCAGGGCACTTTTAGCTTAGCATAAATCCTTGAATCAGATTAGACCATCAAAAACTTAAATAAGTTTTGTAGTAACACCGTGTATTAAGGACCTATGGAAAATGAAAAATTGCTATTTTCAAGGCAGATATGGTTAGGAACTTGATGAACTTTGCTGTTGTACCATGGCGCAGCAGGCGCAGTGATATTTTGCGGCGCTGTTACCTTGCTACCCAGATGGGGAATATTTTCAAGGACCACATAATATTGCGCTAAATGGATTTTAAAATGGTAAAACCTAATTATTAATCCTAGGTGACTTGTAAAATGAGCCCATTTTTAGTTTGTTTAAGCAGAACGAACACAAATTTCGTTAAGTGCCATTGTTGTTTTGGTTGTCAAGTTGTTTTTGAGAGAGCTTGGTCGATTACTTACATATACACCGTTAACTGCATATGTACACATATTACATATTGTGTGCATATATATGTGAGTGTGTGTGTGTATATAGTCTTCTGAAATTTTTTTTTTTTTTAAATAAAAGGGTAGAAAAATTTGGGAAAATCTAAAAATTATTACTAATTTGGTGCCATTGTGCCAGTGATGGGCAAAAGCTGGGTAAAATTTGTATAGTATAGTTTCAAACAGTAGAGTTTTCAACACTTGCAAACTGAAACCGGTTTTCTAAAGTTGCTGTACTTGAGTTATTTGTTGGAAACTTTGTATAAATGTCTTCAAGCCACCCTGACGTGATAACTGAAATTATGATGCTGAAATTAATCATACCGTCATATGATTCAGTGAATTCTGTCCTAGATTTTGAGTTGACTGACAGAAAAAAAAAAACATTTTTGGATATAGTGTCTTGGCCATTTTATATGAAGATAAAGTAAAAGCCAAGCAGGCACACACTGCTGCACCGTGGGTAGTCTACAGTACAAAAGCGTGTAGCACTACCAGCCAAAAAAGTCTCCAGAATGATTGATCAGAGGAAGAGAAAGAAACAACATGAGAAAAATGTTTTGCGGTGCAAAACAACATGGCTGGCGTCTTTTTCTTCCCTCAAACCTTTCCCTAACTTCCTGTTTATGAAGAACATTGGCAAGCACAGCAGAACAATCTATCATAGCATCTTTAACACCATCATATGCTAGACTTTTTCCATGAGACACAAATGGAGAATATGTGAAGAATCTTCCACTTTCTATAATGCCATTTAACATAGTTTGTACAATTCAAAGCTCAATTAAAGTCTGTACAAAAGAATAGTCAAAAATGTTTAACACAAAACAAAAGAGCGGTAATACGTTTTTCATTTAACTTTTGCTTGAACCTTTGAAGGGCACACTGAATAAGACATTTAAAGAAGTAATCATAGGTAATTCAATCATTAATTCAGTCCTATAAATTTCACAAGATCCTTCAGAAATTATTCTAACATGTTGATTTTGTGCTCAAGAAACATCTATTTGCAAAACATTATTCTTTTTTCAAGATTCTGTAATGAAGTTCAAAAGAAGGGCATTTGTTTAGATTATTTTGTGGCATTAATACTTTTATCCCTCTTTGTCACTTTTTAATCAAAGAAACATGCAAAAGATTTTTCAATCTTTGGATGAACCTATAAGGAATTTTCAACCGATATTGATAAACAGGCAGACCGACAGCCGATATATTGGGCAATTAAAAAAAAATAATAATTACATTTTTTTTCCATGATACCTAATACAAAAGGTAAAGACATATAGTGAACAACTCTAAACTTCATTAACTAACCATTCTTTTTTTATGGCCAACTTTCATTCATATAAATAAAATCTATTTTCTCACAAAAAAATTCATAAACGAAATCCCTAAACATTAACCACAACCAAAATATCAGTAAAATACAAACAAAAAAGTCAGGCAGCAAGCACCTAAAGTGGTTCAACCAGCAGACATAATATAATTTATCAGCCAAAGATTGCAACCTAATTTTGTTATCGGTCTGATAACCAATTAATTTTTTTTAATTAATTAACAAATCTGTTAAAAATAGCATTAATCGTTCGATATCGATATGCCCACCATTATATATTGTGTCCCTATCTGAAGCATTTTAAATGATGTATTTTCATTGTGTAAATGGCAGCTGATCTCCAAACATGTCGCATAAATCTTTCATCACAACATAGCCTAAATCAAAATTCACACGAAGACATGAATCCAATTACGAAAAGAAAATGTGAGAACAACCAATCAAAACATGAAACACATTTCTACAACTTCTTGATATCTTCAACCAGCACCTGACAGTAGACTCTGCCAGCAACTGGTTTTACACACCATTCCTCACACAGAGCAGACGGTGTTCATTTGTGCTGATCTACCTTCATGCAAAGCTTAGATCCAGCTCTAATGAAACGCACCTGTGCTGGATAATCAAGGTCTTTAAGGGCACTGGAAAATTGCAGGCAGGTGTGTTAGTGCTGGAGCAGAAATCGGTCTCATACAGGTTATATAAGAGCAGACGGTTTGCATATTTGACTCAGGATTTACTGTAAGTCAAAGCCGGTGCAGGTTTCGCAGTCGATTTTAAGCGACCTTCAAAAATTAGAGATCAATATGGCGACAAAAATTCCCGTTCCTGTTAACATTCCTCTGCTGGTCACCATGAAGGGCACAAGCACATCTTTAAAAATACTTCTCAAAGTAACAGAGTGATATAAGCATATGATAAAAATAAACCTACGGTAACAAATGATCGTTCTGATCTGATAATTCAGCAACATCTTTTTGGTTTCATTTTGGGTCACTTGGTCAAAAGGCATCCCAGTTCTCATTACCTTAGATTTGTGTGGCAGAATAGGCAACCTCATGTTTGGAAATAGCATTTCCCTCTGGTTAATTAGGCAAACAAAGACATCCGCTCTTGAGCTAGAAGAGCTGCAGATGCTGAATAAGTAAACTAATTCTTTCCTCAGATGATGTCCGATGTGTCTGTTTGCACCGAGGCAAAAGAAACAGCTGGATCCCTTGTGTCTTGTGTGTTTCCACACAATCATGATACCATTTCTGCAGCACCATATCCGGCAGGTGCAATATCTTACATTTTAAAAGCTTTGGTATTAACATCTTAGCCAGGTGTCCCCAAAATACTTCTTTTAATGTGAAATTACCTTATATACATCATTACACTATGCTTTAAATGGCCCTATTGAAGGAAACAAGAAAAATAAGCTGTTTCCATGTGTGGCTCTTTAAATGCAAATGAGCTGCCCTGGGTCATATGCAAATATCTGCGAAGATGTAAGATTCCATTTTAAAGTATCAATTTGGCACCTGTATCATTAAAAAACTGAAACTTTACTAGAGATAGCATGATTTCCTGATTCGTTTGATGGTTTAAAAAAGTTAATGATTAAACATCCAAACACAGGTGTTTTTGTTTGTTAGAGTTAATCCTTCCAAAATGTGGGATACGCCTCCTCATTGGTTTGGCTCATTTCTTAAAACAGGAATTACATTCTCAACACTAAGATCACTCATATCTTTACCAAAACTGTTAACTTCTGTCAAAACTATATTTCATTCTCATATAAACAGTCAGTGCTCCATAATGCATCGTCCCTTTGGCATTTTGTAAGCACCGCACGCCGAAATGTTTAGATGTTTTATCAGAGAACCATTGAATTATCCCTTTTGTCCACCTCTAAGTTTAAGCCCAGTTCTTTATTTAAAATAGGTACTGTACTACTTTTTTGTTATTTGACAGAATGCAGTTGTGTATAAAACTAAACAAAAGAAATCAGCAGTGCATCCGGAAAGTATTCATGGCGCTTTACTTTCTCCACATTTTTTATGTTACAGCCTTATTCCAAAATGGATTAAATTCATTTATTTCCTCAAAATTCTACACAACACCCCTTAATGACAATGTGAAAAAAAGAGTTTTAGAAATAGTTGCAAATTTATTACAAATAAAAAAACCTGAAAGATCACATGTACATAAGTATTCACAGCCTTTGCCTTGAAGCTCTAAATTGATCTCAGGTACATTCTGTTTCCACTGATCATTCTTGAGATGTTTCAGCAGCTTCATTGGAGTTCACCTGTGGTAAATTCAGTTGATTGGACATAATTTGAAAAGGCATACACCTGTCTATATAAGGTCCCATGCTTGACAGTGCATGTCAAAGCACAAACCAAGCATGAAGACAAAGGAACTGTCTGTAGACCTCTGAGACGTGATTGTCTCATGGCACAAGGCTGGGAAAAGTTACAGAAAAATTTCTGATGGTCTGAAATGAGCAGTGGCCTCCATCATCCATACGTGGAAGATGTTTGGAACCACCAGGACTCTTCCTAGAGCTGGCCAGCAATCTAGGCTAATTAATTGGGAAGAAGGGCCTTAGTCAGGGAGGTGATCAACAACCCGATGGTCACTCTGTCTGAGCTCCAGCATTCTTCTGTGGAGAGAGGAGAACTTAACAGAAGTACAACCATCTGTGCAGCAATCCACTAATCAGGTCTGTATGGGAGAGTGGCCAGACAGAAGCCACTCCCCGCCTGGATTTGGATTTGCCAAAAAGCATCTGAAGGACTCTCAGATCATAAGAAACAAAATTCTCTGGTCTGATGAGACTAAAATTGAACTCTTTGGAGTGAATGCCTGTCGTTACGTTTGGAGAAAACCTGGCATTGTTCATCATCAAGCTAATACCATCCCTACAGTGAAGCATGGTGGTGGCAGCATCATGCAGTGGGGATGTCTGTAACATAAACAAATGTGGAAAAAGTGAAGCGATATAAATATTTTCCGGACACACTGTATAAGGTTTATAAAATGTATAAGAAATAAGACTTTTAAGCTACAGTAGCCTCCAAGGTGTGATATCACATATTGCATTCATACTGTCAATTGTAACCATTATCAAATCACATAAATAAAGTAACGTCCATACATCAAAGTAAAAAAATACTGTACACAGCATAATATACTGTAATATAATCACACAAACAAAAACCAAATGACAATAACATGCAGCCTACAGTGCTGTAAATAAAGAAGGACATAGGGCCCTATCATACACCTGGCGCAATGTAGCGCAAGGCGCGACGCAATAGTCTTTTGCTAGTTTCAGCTTGGCACAAGAGTCGTTTTGACATTTTGCGCCAAGCTGTTTAAATAGCAAATAGATTTGCGCTCATATGTGCGCCCATAGGCGTTCTGGTCTAAAAAAGCAGGCGTGTTTTGGCGTGTTGCTATTTTGAGAAACTGTAATAGTCTGTTCTTTAGACCAGAACAAAGCCGGTCTAAAGTCCGGCGCAGAGTGCACCTCGCTTACACACTGCTTAATGCACACAAGATGTAGAGCAATACGCAAATATCTTTACATATGAAAAAATTTTAATATTAATGATTTATATTTAAGAGATTTATATAGGATATAAATATAAATGATTAATTTTGTATAATGTTATTATTATTAGCAGTATTATTTATTATATCCATATTTATATTTGTTTTATTAAAAACAAGCTTAGATTTGTCCACCTGTCAGGTTTTAGACCATAAAAGCATGTGTATTAGGATGTAACTCAGTATTTTGACCACACTTCGTTATTATTGTTAATTTATTTGTTTGCTGGAAATTAGAACTGAATTTAGAAATAGTTTTGAAACAAATCTTTGCGCTCAACAAACAAAATTAATTATTTATAGGCTAATTGATGTCTGTGCGTACAAGGTTTCCCTATCCACAATAGGGAAAGTCAATTGAATTATGAAATGCCTTATCTCTCATTCTCGCGCAGTAGATGCTCTGCTAGTGAAATGCTCAGTTTTCCACTTGCACTTACTTTACATCATGTAAATAGCAAATGCGCTAATGGCGTGACGCAGCTGGCTTTTAAAGGGAATGGGAGATGAGACTCGGATTGGTTTATTCTCAAATCACACCTATAACTCATTAAGAAAATAAACTCAACCCTGTTAGACCATGCACCACGGCGCAAAGCGGATTTTCCCGTCCTTAAAATAGCAACAGTGGATTCTGACATGCCCTCAATGCGTTTGCGCCCTGCGCTTTCCGCTTTGAGTATGGACCATCAAAATAGAGCCCATAGTGTTTGATTGGTCACCGGAGATGTGTGAAACTCTTACTGTCAGTCAAGTTCACCTGAAAGTCAGTTGCTGTAATAAATGTATGAAATGTTCCAAGGATTTATATATAGTTTATAGAATAATTAGAAAAGAATAACAAAATGTTGAGGACTTTTTTTTGCCCTCAGCCATTGTTACTGTTGCTATTTAATGGCTACAAGCACATGCCATGATTTGCATCCTACACAAATAAACAACGACAAAAAAAAAAAAAACACGTTTCTATGTACATTCTTCTCTGAA
This sequence comes from Danio rerio, assembly GCF_052040795.2. Taxonomy (NCBI): domain Eukaryota; kingdom Metazoa; phylum Chordata; class Actinopteri; order Cypriniformes; family Danionidae; genus Danio; species Danio rerio. Next base: position 20,154,880 of record NC_141035.1, on the reverse strand, counting down.
AAATAGGAGAATGGCCAATGAATTTTCTACTTTTTTTTAAATAATGTGAGAAACAAGTAATTACTGTAAGAAGTGCATGTGTATGCAATTTTAAAAACACAAATTGGCAGCAGTAAGTGTTAATCTTACCAGACAGAGCCCAAAATCTTTATGTCAACATGCTTCATAAGCTCTACAAAGTGACTGTGATTGCGCACTAAAGGTCAACACACTTACATGCCTTTAGTTTTTTAGTAACTACACATTCTTGCAAGGTTAAACTATTTCAGATGCCAAATGGTGGCATCTGAACCTGGGATTAGTAGTGAAGCAACTGCACATGTGAACAGCAAATCTTTAGAAGTTTTGACAGTTCTGCATGATTTCAAACAATAATATCAAAACAAAGTCACTGTTCACTAAGAGAAAATACACCCCTTGGCCACTTTATTAGTACAACGTACTAGTACCGGGTTGGACCCAGTTTTGCTTCAGAACTGCCTTAATCCTTCGTGTCATAAATTCAACAAGGTACTGAAAATGTTCTTCTGAGATTTTGGTCCATATTGACATGATAGCATCACGTACTTGCTGCAGATTTGTCAGCTGCACATCCATGATGCAAATCTCCCGTTCCACCACATCCTAAAGGTGCTCTATTGGATTGAGCTCTGGTGACTTTGGAGGCCATTTGAGTACAGTGAACTCATTGTCATGTTCAAGAAATCAGTCTGAGATGATTCGCGCTTTATAACATGGATTGTTTCCGGCTGGAAGTAGACATCAGAAGATGAGTACATTGTGGTCATAAAGGGATGGACATGGTCAGCAACAATACTTGGGTAGGCTGTGGGGTTGACACCAAGCTCAATTGGTACTACTGAGTCCAAAGTGTGCCAAGAAAATTTCCTCCACACCATTACACCACCACCACCAGCCTGAACCGCTGATTCAAGGTATCATGTTTTCATGTTGTTGATGCCAAATTCTGACTGTACCATCTAAATGTTGGAGCAGAAATCGATACTCATCAGATCAGGTAACGTTTTTCCAATCTTCTATCGTCCAATTTTGGTGAGCCTGTGCGTACTATAGCTTTAGTTTTCAGTTTGAAGCTGACAGGAGTGGCGCCAGGTGTGGTCTTCTGCTGCTGTAGCCCATGCATTTCAAGTGTGTTCAGAGATGCACTTCTGCATACCTCAGTTGTAACGAGTGTTTAGTTGAGTTACTGTTGCTTTCTACCAGCTCAAACCAGTCTGACCATTCTTCTCTGACCTCTGGCATCAAAAAGGCATTTGCGCCCACAAAACCGCTCACTGGATATTTTCTCTTTTTCTGACCATTCTCTGTAAACCCTAGAGATGGTTGTGCGTGAAAATCCCAGTAGATCAGTAGTTTCTGAAATACTCAGACCAGATCATCAGTCACCAACAACCATGCCACGTTCAAAGTCACTTAAATCACCTTTCTTTTCTCTTCTGATGCTTAGTTTGAACTGCAGCAGATTGTCTAGACCATGTCTACATGCCTAAACACATCGAGTTGCTGCCATGGGATTGGCTGATTAGAAATGAGAAATATTGTACCTAATAAAGTGTTCAGTGAGTGTACATAGCACTAAATCTACTGGCAAGCTAATAAATCTATCAATTTAATGACATTTTAAACATCAGTTACAGAAAGCAAGGTCTGCATAGACAAGCATCACACTAGGCAAGTTTATCTTCTGCATAATCATCGACACAGTTTAAATATCCACCACACTTAACTGATTGTAACAAGATGGGGCTGTTTTATCCAAACAACCTCTCCACAAAAGTGAACATGGCAAATGTTTAAAAATCTGTACAATCCAGACAGTAAAAATAATGAGAAGATGAATGTGCGTTGGGTTACAGTGGCTAGGACAGTAAGAAGGATATGATTATGCAGCATGCTTTTCCACCCAGAGACAAATACCACGTCCAGACAGCACCACTGTGTGCTTTGAAACATTGTGGGGTAAATTCTGGGGCCGGCTCATCCAAACACACCATGATAACTTAACAGTGTATTGTAAAACAAAGTGCCTATTCAGTTAAAATGCCCAACTCAGTGGTTAACTATCTATTTTGAGCACAACAATTTCACTGTCAATTAAAATCAAACCAACAAAAACAAATTTGCTATGGTTTCTAACAAGTTTTGACACTGTTAATATATTGTCGGCATATTTCTAACATGGTTAGAATGTTGCTTACATAAATAAATTCTTAGCACATTGCTAGCTTATTTGTAGCATGTTTAAACATAAGGTTAAACTAAAATGAATTAGTATATTGTAACACTCTTGCCATTAGCATTTACTAAAATAGTTCTAACATGTCTCAACAGATGGACAACCTTTATAGCACATTGCTAACAACAATTATCTTGTTGCTAGCATGTTTTAACATGTTTAAAGAGATATTTCACCCAGAAGTGAAAATTCTGCAATCATGTACTTGTACATGTATTTGTTTTTCCTACTCTGTAAGGTCAAAATTTCTTCTTTGTGTTTAACAGAAGAAGAAACTCATAAAGGTCTGGAACAAGTAAAGGGTTAGTAAATGATGATAGAACTTTAATTTTTGGACAAACAATATTACCCTGCTACCAACATGTTTTCACCCTGTTAACCCTGTTTTAACCCTGCTAAGATGTACTAACATGAAAGAGCATGTTACTAGCATCATTCAAACATTCTAATGAGGTTTCGAACACATTTCAACATTATGTTGACATGCAGCAAACAAGGCTTAACACAAATGCTAAACACGTAGCTAGCATGAGTAAGCATATTTTGAAACTATGCTAATGTCTTAATTTAGCACGTTTTAAACACATTTTAGCATGCAAGCAAGATGTACAATGAATTTGTACAAATATATTTTAATAAATGGCTGTTTGGAATACTTGATTCTAATTGGCAAGTCACAGCATTCCAAGGTATGTTACTCCCAGATAACAGCCACTAACTCCAATAACCAGGGCCACAGCCAACAATTTTAGAATTTGAATAATATTCAAGTTACTGTAAGCTCCATTCAGGCGTTTCATTAATCAGCTTTGCGTTAAAAGAATGAATAAACCAACATGACTTGATGTTTTGCATTAAATAGCCATGTAATAAGCAGGATAAAGTTTATCCAGGCGGTTGTTTTCACAGAATAAGCCCTTCAGTCATATACAACTGTCGGCCTGTATTCTGCAAAAACAACCACCTGTATCTACTTGATCTATTACTTTAATTAAATTACCATGTTACCTCTGGTTTCAAGCAGAATGTGTTCTACACAACACTATGCGAAAGAGATTTCAGTGAGCATTTTAAATGGAGAACAAATAACCGCTGGACTGATCAGATTGAACTTACAAAAGACACACCTTTGAGACACTGTCTCAGTCCAACAATTTAGGAAATGCATGGGCCTCACCCCAAGTGTTCCCGTCCGATGGCTGTTAGCCATCAGCTAAACATGGCAGGAAGTCGGTCTGCTAGCAGGTGTTTAATACACCGCCGCACAAACGACTCATTTAAAATGGCTAGACATCACACCTTGAGGATCTGCAAAACAGATGAGTGTGAAGCTTGCGTGTGCTATTTAATGTGAGGCCTGACCTTTCAGCTTGAATCCTCGAGGACGGATGGGATGATTTCAAAGAAACCAAAAAAAAAGAAAACTCTCCTTTATAGCACAAGGTTCAGTGACCTCTCTACATTAGTAAGACATTACTGTGCCAGTGGATAAATCTGCATTTCACAGACATGCGGTCATCGCTAAACAGAGTAGCAGAAACACCAAGTACTTTAATTAAAGCAGAACAGAAAGCTTCAACAGTGAGTTGAAACCAAAGGTGCCTCAGTGGGACGTCCCGTGACTGTTACCAACTCCAAGAGAAGTGGAGCAGTGGATGGGGTGAAAGCCACCTGTTGACAGCTTTAAAACACACAGTTCTCACTTCTTACATCAAGTTGTCATCGGTCCCCACTGCACAACGTGTTTAATAATGTATTTATATCCATGGGTAAAAATAAGGATGATCACACAATTGTACAGAAGCTTGGGGAGGGAATGAGTGATGCCTTCAGGTGACACCTCATTGAGTCAATCCATCTGTCCACTGTGTCTGTCTTTAGAGCCTCACTGTCCTTGTTTTGAATAACTTACTATCACACTATCACTGCAGTGTATAGTATGTACAGTATGTGTATACATATATTCTGCATAAAACAACCAGATGACTTACTGCGTTAAACAAAATTTGCAATGTACAGCAAAGAACATTGCAAAGAATACTTTATGGAATTACTGCATTAAAAATATTCTCTGATAAACTGATCAGAATGCAAGGGGTGAAGGCATTTTTACATTAAACTAGGTGGCAAGAGAATTATATTTATTCCCAAGATAAGGAGATACTTGCAGTTAATCCAGAAAGTATTCAAAGCGCTTTACTTTTTCCTTATTTTTTTTATGTTACAGGCTTCTTCTAAAATGGATTAAATTAATTTATTTCCTCAAAATTCTTCACACGATACCCCATAATTACAATGTGAAAAAAGAGGTTTTGAAATTGCTGCAAACTTATTACAAATAAAAAACATGCATAAGTATTCACAGCCTTTGTTCAATACTTTGTTGATGCACCTTTGGCAGCAATTACAGCCCCAAGTCTTTTTGAATATGATGCCACAAGCTTGGTACACATCTTATTTACCAAGCCATTTTCAGATCTCTCCAATGATGTTCAATAGGATTTAGGACTGGGCTCTGGCTGGACCACTCATGGACATCCACTGAGTTGTTGTGAAGCCACTTCAGTAATATTTTAGGGGTGTGCTTGGGTTCAATGTCCTGCTGGAAGATGAACTGTCGCCCCAGTACGAAGTCAAGAGCACTCTGAAGCAGGTTTTCATTCAGGATGTCTCTGTAAATTGCTGCATTCATCTTTCCCTCTATCCTGACTAGTGTTCCAGTTCTTTTTGCTGAAAAACATTCCCACAGCATGAAGCTACCACCACCATGCTTCACTGTAGGGATAGCATTAGCCTGGTGATGAACAATGGCTGGTTTTCTCCAAACGTAACGCCCGGCATTCACTTCAAAGGGTTCAATTTTAGTCTCATCAGACCAGAAAATTTTGTTTCTTATGATCTGAGAGTCCTTTAGATGCCATTTGGCAAATTGCAGGCAGGGAGTGGCTTCTGTCTGGTCACTCTACAATACAGGCCTGATTGGTGAATGGTTGTACTTCTGTAAGGTTCTCTTCTTTACACAAAAAAATGCTGGAGCTTAGGCAAATTCACGGCAAAGGCTGTGAATACTTATGCACGTGATCTGTCAGGTTTTTTTATTTGTAATAACCTTGCAATAATTTCAAAAAATCTTTTTTTTTACATTGTCATTATGGGGTGTTGTGTGTTGAATTTTGAGGAAACTAATTAATTTAATCCATTTTGGAATAAGGCTGTAGCATAAAAAAAAGTGGAAAAGTGAAGCACTATAAATACTTGCACTGTACATCGTGGGATGCTATGGATTGGAACATTTATTGTGGAATAATGCTTGCTGTTTTACTAACAGTTTAAAATTTTGGAAATGGCGAGATTAAAAAAAAATTCATGTAAGGTTAATAATGTAACAATTATTAAAATGTAAAGTTTTCTTTTTTAATATATATTACAATGCAATTTAATCCTCTGTTGTTAAAACTGAATTTTCAGCATCATTACTCCAGTCTTCAGTTTTTACACTAAATCATACTCCTTCGGAATCTCATCGTAATGCTCCTAGATTAATAAAATGTAGCCTATAATATGTGTCATAGCCTTGTATTTAATTCCAAATATTATTATAAACTAAAGTCACAATCAGATTAAACTTTTAAACTGAATTTTTGAAAAAAACTCCACAGCATTTTTTAATTCATATCAACAAAACAAATAATGACAGTCTGAAACAACGTAATTAACTCTGCAAACCTACAGTTTTAAACTAAGCACACCTACATTTTTTTTTCTTTAAACTCAAGAGGTCAAACTTCCACTAACCTCAAGCACACTTAAATGCAGTTTTTCTGGAGTGAAAGATTTCATGAAACGCTTTGCTCAAGCCAATTGTCATGACATAAGTGTCACAAATCCTGCCCCAGTTGATACAAATGCTGCATTTATCAAGATCTTTAATGCAGACACAATTTCACCCAATAAATCTGTACTAGTCACACTAGAAAAATTCAAGAAAAGTCCTATTTTTCCACTTAACACAATTATTTATGTCAAATTTAAAAATGTGGTCAGGGCCTGGCGATCTTCCCGAGAAAAAAAAAGTAGTATCTAACAATACACAATTATACTCCATGATCTGACTTGCAATATTATTAAATTGTGATGCACTATAGATAGCAAACCTATGGACTGATTTTGCACATTTTAAAAACACAAGTTTCTCAACCATGTTCCCGGAGGAACACCAACACTGCATGTTTTGGATGTCTCCTTTGTTTGTCACACCCACTACAGGTATAGTCTGCTAATGAGCCGATGATGCAAATCAGGTGGGGTTTTTTTAAGGAGACATGGAAAATGTGAAGACCTGGTGGTCCTCCAGGAACGTGCTTGAGAAACACTGACTTAAAGGATCAGTCACCAAAAAAGAAAATAGCAACAAGCATATTAGGTTTTTCAACCAAATACCAAAGCTAATATACTGACACACATTCTATACATATTTACCAGGTGTTTTTGTTTACTTAAGACATAACTGAGTAACATTGTATTTAGGCAAGTTCATACTGTATGCTTGCAAAAATTGACATTTTTGTGTGCTTAAGCCTAAGCTTAAGTATGCTTGTCCATTTGCCTGTCACAGAGGGACACAGAGTTAAAGAGCCCCTATTATGCATTAAAAATGTCATATTTAGGTTTTAAGGGGCTCCAACAACAGACTGATGTGCATGCAAGGTCAAAAAGCATGTTCATGGTCTTATAATATGCATTTTTTTTACCTAATTATTTGAACGAATAATTTGTTGATTGGTTGATTGCATTCAGCGCAAGAGAGAAACGCCCACCACGGCTATGAATAGCACACAGAGCATGTGAGAGTTCAATGCAGGAGTGCATTCAAGCAATGCAGTTAAACACCAGCATATTACTCTACTCTTAACCCAAGTTATATCAATGACACACATTCAGTATTAATCCACACAATGGCAAAAGTTAAACTATTTTCAAAATTGTCCACGCCGCGCGTGTAGGAACAGCTGACAAAGACAAATGGATCACGAGTTCAGAAACCCATTAAAATCAGTAAAAGAAGCACGCGTCACATTTTTAGTATGGTTTTGGACACAATATGTGAATAACTACATGAAGGTTTAACCAGAACAAGCACTGATCTATAACAGATTACAAGCCGCGCAGTGCGGTTACAACTTATAACACACAATTAAACACAATTGAACGTTCAAGCAAAAGATCCGAACCCAACTTGATTCATTTATTCGACTCCAAGTCGACTATTTCATTAAAGAATCAATGGTTTTAAACTTGGTGTACTTTCAGATTTAAACCTCAGCTGGATGTTTTCATTTATTTAGTGCTGTGTTACACACCGCATGGAAAGTCATTTTCAAAATCCCATAATAGGGGCTCTTAAACACTAACAGTTCTCTTTCATCAAAATCAAAAATTAAACTCAGTTTTTAAATATTTGACCTAATGTTAAACCACTAATGCTGCCTTATGTTGACTATTTTTTTAAATATGTTAGCAAACATAAAAATGCTTCTTTAAAATCGATCACATTTTAAACCTTAAAATTTAACCACCCCTAAATAAGATATAGTCCAGATCTCTGTTGGAAAAACACATTTCTTTCTACACAAGAGACAGCAGCTGTGTTGGACAATGATAGACAAATGAATGTGTTGAGCCTGTGCGTTAATAACTGCTAAAATCTATTTTACATATAAAAACGGACAACAGTTTACTTCAAACACCACTGCCGAAATGCTTAAGGGACTACAGTGAATAAGAACTACTTCCATCACTGGAGGTGAACGCACCTTTCTAGGAGGGTCCCAAACAGCATTCTGATGGTCTTCTGGATGTTTTCTGTGCAAAGCCAGCTCCACTGATTCTTCATTAGCATGCACAGGATATTCAGAGTCTGGTTAGATAGAGCCGTCTCCTCAGCTGTGCACAACACAGGTACAGGCGACAGAAAGACATGAGATCACAGCTGGAAATTACGATTACAGGTGTTGGTCAAAAAAGAAAACATGTTTGCAAAATAACTCCCAGAATGGCCAAATTAAGAGAACAGCATGTTCCATGTCCACAAATACAATTAAAATATAAAATATGAACACGCTCAGATTAAATAACTAACATGTTTTTATAATGTGGAACATGAAATGACTTGATTTTTTGGATAAAACAGATTCGAGAGCTGGTTTTCGTCAAGCAAGTGACAACAACATTATGAAAATGCAATGCTGCCCTCTAGAGTTAACCAGTATAATATGATATAATATGATAAGATGATCACTTTTACTTTTTTATTGTGCTCAAAGAAGTGGTTCTTTAGAAAGTGAGTGGAGTATTCAAATATATTATATAATCAAATAAATATTAAAAGTATAATAACATTTTAAAAGTCTAACTATAAATGTTAAATCAAAATATTAAACGTTCTTCTCTATTGTTTTTACTGGAAAGCATTCAGCTGTTGAGACTTCTGGATTCACAAAATGAACTGTGGTGAATTAGTTAACTAAATAAAAACTTCAAGACAAACTTTGCCTTGGGAAAGATTGAAATGTAAAGCAGTTCATCAGATTATTCCTCTAAAATAAAATTAAACTTTAGTAGACACATTACAATAAAAAAAGTTACCCTTTTAGAACATTCAGATCATTCCAAATCTGTAAATGACTTGATTTTGTTCTTCTAAAAAATGAAGAATAAAAATAGAACTTTTTAAAGAATGTTCTGGGGTCTCGTTTCTGAATGTGGCATACGAACAAAACAGGGATGGAAATGTGCCGGGTGCGAATTACAGTTGGGTGGAATGACCCCCCTAATTAATGCTTGATCCCCCTGAAGGACATCAAAACAAGATGTATGGGGGGGGTCAGCTCTTAATACCAAGAAATATTCCCCTCTGATATGTATTTTAAATAATAATGTTGATAATTAAAATTACAGATATAAATATACATTTGACCACCCCATAATGGTTCATCCCACTGTGAATGCATAATCGAGCCAACTAGGCTATGCAAGAATAAATTAATTTAACAGTCTGAAACTGGCAGATCTAGAGCACCTATAGAAATCGTAAGTGTTTAAAAGAATGATTTCTCCTAAAATAGGTGTTTGTATCTACATATAACCTGAAAGTAAAGTCCAGTTAGATGCAGTTTGTATAGACAGACCTACAGTAACATCTGAAGTAGCTGATCAGAGGATACCGTAGGTCAGGATACACTAAATATCCCTCAAAAAACTGAAAACCTGAATAAGTTTTATTAATAGACTAGATGTAATTAAAATACATACATAAATCACTAAAGCATGTATGACACAAACTAACCAATAAAATTGTTAGTTTTAACCCCCCCCCCCTCCCCCAATCTGATCGTCAATGTATATTATATAATGTAAATATTGACTTAACTGAACCACTTTAAATCTTCATATGAGCCATAATCATCATTTAAGTAAATACATTGTTATTTAATCTCGGTGTATGTTTACATTTAGGAAGATGCTAATTTTAGAAATCAGACCCCTGATCAAAAACTAAAACCAAACTAAGGTTAAATCTGGGGCTCTTTGTATGACTTGTACCGTACATTTAAAGTTCATGTTTGAAACTCCATCCATTTGAATGAGACTTTAACACAAGAACAGCTGTGATTAGATCATTATATCGCTGATTTAACCTCAAGTGTTATTGTAATAATTATAATAATTTCTCTTACACAAAAGTATTTACCAGATTCACTGAAGGAAGGTGCATTCTCCAGCTGTGGTCTGGCACACATACAGGTTTTCAAATCCAATTTAGGTCCGGAGCCTACACTTTTCTCAGCATCAGCATCAAACCCTGGAGCTTTACCTTCAGAACGCTCCTTCTCTGAGATGAAGCTCTCCAGCTCGTTCAACAAGAAGCCATTGAAAACCTGCAAAAACAACGAATAACAGTTGCACAGTGAGCAGTGTCAACCAGGGTGGAATTAAGAATCAGTCCCCATGAAATCCAAATTTATGTTTTTTTGGAGTGTTAGTATCAATATGTGCTTTTGCACATTGAGACAATAATGTGTTCAATTCAAGAGATCACACTTAGCTGATTGATAAGGTAAATGCGTGTATGGCATGCTGTCCTAGGAGAGCTCAGAGGATCTTCGAGCCCAGGCTTCCTTCTCTTTAGTCGAAAGAGAAGGGAGTCTGAGCTCAGGTAGGTCTCAAGAACTAACCTGTATTAGGCAGGAAAAGAGGGGAAGGTGTCGGGGTGGATGGGGGGATTCTTCAAGATGAAGATGGCTAAGGTTAGTAAAACAGGCTATTTATGTGCGTTTGGATTCATCTGATTGATATATCATGCGAGACCAGCCATGGTCAATCGTAAGCATGTAATCCTGTCGAAACGATGTTTAAAAAAACTTCACTTATCAAAGATGTTCAATGGCTTGTGTCTAAACAAAGGCCATTGGATTAAGTGGGCACACCAATGCACAAAATGCCAGACATAAAAATGTCATTTTTAAAACAACAGCTTGGGCTTTTGTTGTTTTGTTTTGTTTTGTTTTGTTTTGTTTTGTTTTGTTTTGTTTTGTTTTGCTTTGCTTTGCTTTGCTTTGCTTTGCTTTGCTTTGCTTTGCTTTGTTTTGCTTTGTTTTGCTTTGCCTTGCTTTGCTTTGCTTTGCTTTGCTTTGCTTTGTTTTGCTTTGCTTTGCTTTGCGCGCCACATTAAAAAAACTGGTTAACCAATGAGACAGGTGCTTTTTTCACATGTTTTGAGTAGTTTCCGTAAACAACTACTGGGTGGCACTCAAGCAAAAGAATGGTGAGTTTAATTTAATTTAATTTTCTTTCATGGCTTGTAACTTGTTCCTGTAAATGTTTAACAAGCGGTCTCATTTATAAGCATGGTGTATGCACAAAACAGGGCCAGAAATGTGAGTATGACACCTCCCATGCAAAAGTTGTGATCAAAAAAATAATCTTGACAGCAATATGTTCGAAACTGTCTGTAAACTGTAAAAATATTCAATTTAAATATTGACTTAAACTAAACACTTTAAATCGTCATATGAGCCCTAATGATTAACAAATAAATAAACATTTATTCTGGTGTAGGTTCACTTTTAGGAAGGTTTCGAAGCAAATTTTATAAATCAGACCGCAGGTGTTTTTGTGCTGCAGTGGAAGAAGTTACGCAAAAGAGGAACAGCTTATGATATAAATACACAAGGAATAGCGTGAGGGTGACTACTTCTGTGCAATAAGCAAATGTCAGAAATTTAAAAATGAGCAGCGTCCCCTAAAATACTGGAGTATTTCTCTTTTTCATTAAGCTCCATCTAATGTCAGGGAGTGATTTTGCACATTCACTCTGCTCATCACTAATGAAAAAAAAAAAATCACATGAATGTCAAAAACAGAGAGGAGAAGAGAGTTCAACATTTTTTTACGTCTTTTTTTTACGTTACCTAATACTTGAACTTCTCATCAAATCTGACCAATCAAATGCTCTCTAGTATCTAAAGAAAGATGCTATTGCAATGGTCTGCAAAAAGACTTGCAAATATATAGGAGATTCAAAAATAAATGTTACAAACACTTTCAGTTTTTTACATGGTTAATAGTACTATATGTGAGGGATAAATGATTTAGACAGTGTAAATACAATTTCTACGAAAGCCTGGTTTTGCATAAATGTCACAAAAACAACAGCAGCATGCACGTGGTTTGCTTCAACCCAGAGAGATGGCTGCACAGAGTAGATCTTATGCATGAGTTGGCATGGACCACAAAATATATCGGACTCAATTGTATTACACAGAATGCTGTATTTTAAAACAGAGAAATAACATACTCAGCATTGCTATTATGGAATGTAGCTGTCATGAGCACAATAGCTTAATGATTCTGACTGGCACAGCTGTGCTATAAATGATACGCTATTGGCTGTTTTATAAAAAGTAGGAGCCACTCTATGTCTTATGCCTTCATGTTTCAGTTGAAATTACGAAATGATCACTTCTACTTACAGTGCTGCTTTCATCAAAGCAGTAAACCACGTTGGGTTTCATGTCAGACACGCTGAGAGCAGGTGCGATTTTACTAGAGAACCTCATTCTAGACCTAGAATTGAACCCCAGAAAATTGTGCATTAGTCATATAGGAAATAATTTAAACTAATACAATTCAGGAAAACAGAAGCATACTTGGACTTCTTGTCAGTGGACAGTTTTCCATCAGGCTCTCCGTCAATGTCGTCAGTAGGGCTTTGTGGTTCTGAGCGAGGGAAGGCTGTCTTCAGAGTGTCCACTATAGCATTCACCACAATCTGCAAAGTCCCACAGTGAACGCAAGTCATAAAGGCATTCTAGTGAAGGGTTTCAGGCAAAACATACAGTGTGCAGTGCTTCCCACAGGTTTGAAATATACTTGCGGTGGTAGCCGGATTGAAAACACCATTTAATCACATCACATGAATAGTTAACTATATGGGACAAACAAAACATAATTTAATTTTTAACAATCATGTCATTTAGTATAAACTGTTTCTTTTCAATGGGTTAAAGTAAAAAGACTGTTGGAATAAAAAAAGACATCCACTATTTCTCTTACTTTTATGCTATTCAGGACCATGTGCACCCACTGATGGGTCAAATCTGCTTCTCTCGTTCTTTCAAACTCAAAGCAAACTTGAATGCCAAAGCATTTTAAATATGTAAATAAAATAGCCCATGTAATATATTAACATCATCAAATCAATAAAATAACCAGCAAATGAATGACAGAAAAATCAATAAAAACAGACTTTTTTTAAAGATTTCAAATTAAATTAAATGTTAAAAATGTTGGATTAAAACGTGTAGATTACTTAAATAAGGCAAATGTGTTGATTAACCATTACTAATGGTGTACATACATTTTTCAGTTAGTTTAGACCAGTCAATTCATATTATTTGAGTATATAGTAAAGCTTTTAGGAGTCATTTACATTAAAAAATTAAGTATTTTATGTTTTTCTCGCTCTCGCTGTTAGCTGCAAAGCCAAGTGAAATTAGGCTAAGGTAAAAAGGCAATGCAAAAATGCATACAGTTAACAAACAACAGCTTTAGAAAGCAAAAGCAGAATCCCGGACATTTTAGGAAACTTTTTAAATGCCAAAAAGGCACAACTTTGTGGGTCTGCAAAGCACGTGAGACTGTCTCTGAGAGTGTTGACAGTACACGCGGGCACAGAATGAAACGGTAATGTTTAAAGTGGATTTTCCACATCTTAATCAATCACGAAAGTTTACTTTTGTGATGATTTAGGATGATAATAATAGTAAATAAAAACGTGTCACCTAATATACTTGGGTGGCTGTCAATCTACCTAGGCAGCCCGCCCAAGTAAAGTCTATGTGTGGGAAGCACTGATGTGTGTGTACATATGTACCTTGTCTATGCGTGAGACAATGAAAGGTTTCTTAACAAACGCAATTCTTGCATCCGTGTTAAGAGCGAGGAACTCTTGCATTTCTTCACTGTTGGCTGTTTCAGGAATGGCACAAAGTTGCTATAATCAAATGGAATACCACTATTAAACATAGTCAGGGTTATGTAATGCATTTAGGAGAAAATGAATAAATCAAAAGAACTTACTCTGAGGAATGTTTCTAATAGACCTTTCCTGGCCTCCACTTTGTCACTGTCCATGTTTCCAAAAGGAAGTTCAGGAAAGATTTTCTTTGGCCCTTTCACATCTACATAATACAAAACACCACAACCAATAAAACACTGTTTTGGAAAGACTGACAGGACAAATGTGCTCGGCTTACTTTTAAGAATTTTGCGTAATTCTGGTTTCTCCTCCAAACGGGTCTGAAGGTTGAGGAATTCGCTGTAGCGTCGGTTCACAGTGTGATAAGCCAAAGGCTGCAACGATTCTGGATTCTCTGAGTCCATGGCTGTTTCATACTGCACAACAAACACATCACCATCATCAAGTTATCGAACATCTTTTTTTTATGGCATACCCAAGTTTTTTTTACTTTACTCTTCAGGAAAAAAAGACACATATTTCACCTTTACAGTGTAGAGAGTGTAGGGATGGGATCCAGTGCCTCTGTGTTCCTTGGCAGTGATGGTACCAGTGATGCGGAGGTTCTGGATAATAACCGGACCCTCTGGACTACTGAGGGGCTCAAAGTTGAAAGGTGCCAGAGATGCCATCCCACCTGGTGAAGTGACCTGGATGGGTGTATTCAAAGCCAGGTCACCAGGATTTAACAGGCCTGGCTGGTCTATACTCGAGTTGCACTTCTCCGATGGCTGGAGAGTACAAAAACTTGATGCCTCTTCCTCTGGGACACTGGCAGAATGTGCTGCTGATGGCTCCTTCTCTGCTGTATTGGTGTAAGTTGGAAGGTCATCCTCAAGGTCTAACAAAGGGTCAACTGGAGTGACGCATTCGGTGAGTCTTTCTGAAAGGGTTTCCTCTGTACCAATTAGAACCAATGATTCCAAGGAGCCCCGCTTGAAGTCCGTCAGAGGAGATTCCAAATCGGAGTCGGTTTCTTGGTAGAATGGATTTGGCTTGCTTAGTCGCAGGTAATCCCTGGGACTAAAACCCAACGGGAATGGTTTGGTTGTCCGAGATTCATCTTCTTCCAGGTTGTGTGGAGAAAAAAGTTCTGCAGAATCAATGACATCATAAGCCGCAAGTTCTGGCGTTGAGGCCTCTGTTATGTTGGGTGTGTCTGGGGTAACTTTTAGGGTCAGAACGCAAGGAACCGCAAGTTCTTGCTGTGCATTTTCTTGAGCAGATACAACCTGTGGTGGAGATTGAATTTCTACTGGTTCTGGTTCTGAACCAGGTTCACTGGATTGGGTGAAAATGCTTACAATTAAAAGATTTAGCCAATCTGGATCAGATAGTTTTGCAATTAAAGGCAGAATAACATTGCATGTTATAAGTTCGCCCACCACAAATCGACCTGTTCGTGTTTCTAAATGTGGAGGAGGTACAAGAACATGTAGAAGGAGATCTACAATGGCCCGTACATAGTTTACTTCGACAGCAGCGCTCTGAAGAGCGGGATGAGGAGGACAGAGTTTGCTGTATGTCCCCCAGAGATCTCCATCTTTGTCAACCTCTTGTTTTCCACTGGCACTCAAGAAGCCCTGAAGATGGCATCCAGAGAGATCAAGCACCCTCTGGGACAAAGTTTTCCTGTCAACCCTTGATGCTCGACCCTTCAGCTCCATGGCCATAGAGATCATGGCATTGTGAACCTCATCCTCAAACTCTTGCTCATCGGAAACAGTACTGTACCATGATGTGACAAAGTCGCGTACGATTTTATCGACTGTCTTTTGGATTTCATCTTCCAATTGTTGTTCACTCTCAGCACTATCTTGGATCTCCTCCAGCTTAATAAAGCGCTCCAGATGAACAACACTGTCTGAGACTAGGACAGCCTGAGAACCCAGCCAACCACCTAAGACCACTAAGAGGCTTGTGAAAACACAGAGGAGCCAAACGTTGACCAGAAGGTGGAACAAGACCATCCAGGCCAACAGCGCCCCAAAACCAAGCAGCCTCTTCTGGACCAATAACTCAGACAAGCCCCAGGGACTTGCATTGACATGCTCAGGCTGAGACATTGCAGATGTTTACATTCTCCTGTCAATGAAAATTATGAAGCAGAGCAATTATTTTAAAACCCGGAAACATAAAAGCCCTAATGCATTGATCACAAAGTTAACTTTTCTTTTATGCTTAAGGCCCCAATACAAAGACAGCAAAGTTCAGGGGGTGTTTTTCTTAATTTTTGTGACCAGTAGTATACATCCCAACCCTGCCAGTAAAAGAGTACAAGTTTGAGATAATTATTGGTATTGATAACTTAGAACTTCAGGGGAAATGTTTTCTATTTAGAAATATACACCAAAAATATTAATGAAATATTAAACACATTTTCAATATTGTCCATAGTGTATGTGTGTGAATGAGAGTGTTGTTTCCCAGAGATGGGTTGCGGCTGGAAGGGCACTGCGTAAAACATATGCTGGATAAGTTGGCGGTTCATTCCGCCATGGCGACCCCAGATTAATAAAAGGACTAAGCCGAAAAGCAAATGAATGAATGAATAAATGAATGAATAAATAAATAAACACTTTTTTAAATCTAATGATGACAGGTCCAACATGAAAATAAAGAATATCCCTAAATAAAATGCAAAACGTAACAAACATTGTACTTTCATGATTCCAATGATACTGTGACTCATGTTTCAGTCTGCATCCGTGTAGTTGTGTGTAGTATTGCGCTCATATAAATTATGAAAAAGTATTACTGTAAACTAATGATAGACCATAATATGAAGATAGACTTTTTATTTTGTCTATATGATATATACTATCATATTGCACGGCCCTAATTAAAAAAAATTTAATTTCTATCATAATTTACTAATCTTGCCTGTCAAGAAAATACACCAAAGAGTACTATCCAATAAAACAAATCTGATGATCATGTAGTGTATAAAAAAGATCTGAGACTATAATCATTCAGCTATTGAATGGAAAGTAAATCATGATTATAGTCCTTTTGTGCCAACTTTTAGTTTAATTTTGCTGGTAATATTAACCTATTTAATAATGAAAAAAATAATAAATAAACCCTGATTTTTAATAGAAATGGTCATATATTTATTGTTTCTGCTATGAATATTGACAATATAGTCTTCTGTGTCGTCAAAATAGGAAATCATACACAATATCCAGACCTGAAGGAATGCAACATTAAAAAAGGGACTAAGCCGACAAGAAAGTGAATGAATGAATCAATCAATGAATCAATGAATGCATTTAATGTTACTGTTATCGTGACAGCTGTTTGTAAGGTGGGCGTCTAATTAATAATCAGTCAACAGTTATCGATTTGACACAAAATTACTCGAATGCTGTATAAACATACGATCGAAATCAGAAAAACATACAAAAGAAAGATCAAGCTTAATATAAAGTCTAGTTTTGTTTACAGTTATGATGACATCACTTGGGCGTTATGTGTATAATAATGACGTTGTGTATGTTTTGATGGGTATCAAGCTAGCGTTTCGAGCTCTTTAAAAGAACAAGTCATGTGTTTCAACGTAAAACAATGATGATTGAAATGATCTTACCTTAACAACATGGGTGCTGGAAATAATGTGCAAATTTGGAGCCAAACTAATTCATGTTGAAAAGCCGACTCTCACACGGCCTCGCAATGTTTTGACAGCTTCTTCCTCTGCATCTCCGCCTCTGATGATGAGTTGATGAACTCGGGGTTTTGTCGCCCTCTGGAGGCCATACGCCCAAACCCGCAGCCCCAACACTATACTGCAGGCCTCAGTCATTGTTCTCTTTTATTGCTGTTTTATTTTTACCACGCATTAAAGAGAATGGGAGAGGGTTACATCACTTATTGTGTCTCACGGCAGAAAGTTATATGCTACGGTAAACAGAATTACAAAATAAACCATCACGGAAGCTCTACTGTTTTCCTCGAGGCTGCGCGCGTCACGATCAACTTAAAGGGGCAGTTCACTAAAAACGGAAAATTCTGTCATAATTTTCTCACCTTCACTTGTTCCAAGCCTGTATCAGTTTCTTTTTTATCTGTTGAACACAGGAGAAGATATTTTGTAGAATGTTTATGAAGATTTGGAATCACGTGAGGATAAGCCTACACTTGAGTGCATTTTATTTACAGGTGAACTATCCTTTCAAACAATAAAAACAACTTAACGTAATGGTTTCTAGTGCATTTTGGGACATATTCCATTTGAATTTATTAGATTTAATTTGACATAAATAGAAGGCTGCAAGGGTGGCGCAGTAGGTGCTGTTGCCTCACAGCAAGAAGGTCGCTAGTTTGAGCCTTAGCTGGGTCAGTTGGCGTTTCTGTGTGGAGTTTGCATGTTCTCCCTGCGTTCGCGTGGGATTTCACTATAGGTGAATTGGGTAAGCTAAATTATCCATAGTACATGTGTGTGAATGAGAGTGTATGGGTGTTTCCCAGTGATGGGTTGTGGCTTGAAGGGCATCCACTGCGTAAAACTGCTGGATATGTTGACAGTTCACTCCTCTGTGGCGACCCCTTGATTAATAAAGGGACTAAGCCGAAAAGAAAATGAATGAATGAATGAATGAATGAATGAAAACAGTTTTGCTCAATATATTAATGAAAATCATGACATACTACAATTCAAAGTTATTCAACATCCAAAGTAACAATCCAGTAATGTATAATTTTCAAAAATATTTTGTTAAAAAATACAGTATTTTGAACTGTATTCATCAAAGAATTCGGAAAAAGAAGTATTATCATTCATAAGAAAATACTACTGACCACATTGACAAATGTGACACTAAAGTCTCAAGTAATGATGCTTAAAATACAGCTTTAATCGCAGGAATTAATTACATCTTAAAATATTCAAATAGCTTTGAAGATTTACTTTTTAAAGCTATTTAATATTTTAAGTTATGATAGTTAATCACAATATTTCATCACATCGTTTTCGATCACTTTTCTCTCCTTTTTTCAAAAACAAAACAAAAATAGATAAAAAAAAAAAAAAAAAACTGTGAACATAAAACCAAAATCATGCAAACGAAGAGTCCTGGAAATGTAGTATCACATACATTCATCTGAAAGCAAAAAGAGCTAAAACAGCTGCCTGTCATGCCTGAACATAGATGAAAAAAAAATCCAGTGCTGTTAAAACTGTTAGTGCTACAACTGAAGTTCAGCATCTGTTTCCTCAGAGACAGACAGTTATTTCCGTTATGCTGTAAATTTGAGGGAATCCCCTGGAAAACACAGACGAGACAAGCCGAATGTTTGTCATATGTAAATACCATTAATGTTCTCTCCAGATTGTTCCTCTAATCGAATGTGAAAACACAAGATTTAAATATTCTATGCATAAAACCATGAATTCCCCGTCACATGATTCTTACAGAAATTCAGTTTAATTAATTTTTATTTCTATAGCACTTTTACAATGTAGATTGTGTCAAAGCTGCTTAACATAGAAGATTATAGTAAATTGAAACTGTCAGTCCAGTTTTCAGAGTTGAAGTTCAGTTTAGATCAGTTTAGTGTGCTTTAATTTTCACTGCTGAGAGCTCAAACACTGAAGAGAAAATCCATCGATGAGCAGCTCCACAAGTCCCAAACCAAGCTAGTGGCGACAGTAGCGAGGAACAAACTTTACTAATTGATGAAAGTGAAGGAAAAAAAACCTTGAGAGAAACCAGCCTCAGTTGGGCACGACCATTTCCCCTCTGGCCAAACATCTTGTGCAAAATTGCAGTCTAGGCACTGTGCTGGAGAACGCTGGGCGACCATCATGGAGGAGCTGCAGATGTGAGTAGGTCATCGGCGGGTGTTTAGGCTAAAACAAGGAAAGCATTCAAAGGTACTACAGCTTTTGCTGAAAAGCACACATTTTGTCATGGCCATTCAAATAAAGTGAATTTGTGTAAAGAGGCCACTTTCCTCTCAGAAATCATTGATTAACTCAAATTGAGTCGAGGGGTTAATTATTGAGGATGTCAATCACTAAAAAATACAGTTTTAAAATTAGAGGAACAACTCTTGACCAAGTCACTTCTTATAGTTATTTGGGTCTGAGGCACACGGGGCTTTTAAAACTTTATAAATTTAACCCGCCCATTAAACTGTGGCTGAAAATATATCACATTGTTGTAAAACGTGGCTGTGAACTCTGGAGACCCACATTTAAATTATCTGATAAATCTTGGGGAAAAAGCTCAGTTGAAATCTTTCATCTGGAATTTTGCAAAAACATTGTCGGAGTTCACAGAAACACAGCTAGTCTAGGTTGCAGAGCAGAAGTAGGCAGGTTCCCTCTGCTCTCAGAAATCCAGAAGAGAGCAGGGAAGTTCTGGCTCCATTTGTCAGACTCCAGCTCAGAGAGCTACCATCAGCAAGCCCTCAGATATAAAAATGCACATCTGGGCAGCGAACAGAGAAAAACACAATTTACAAAAACCCACAAACGCAGTCCCAACATCTAACGACTAAAGAAATAGAAAAGATTACCCAGGAGGAATGTATACTGAATTGGCAAATTAAAGTACGACAAATAAAAAAGTTAGCATGCTTCCATCTGAGTATGAACTGGCCCCATACCTGACCAACATTAACAGTCAGAGAAAGCTGCTGAGCCAGTACCGTGGACACATTCTGAGTGTGTAGATGAGCCATGGAGGACCCCATAGCATAGACTGTGTCCACACTGCTCTGCTGATGAGCTGCACTTCCTCGTCTCTGTGTGTGTGGAGTTTGTTCTCCCCATGTTTATGTGGGTTGTATGAGTGTGTGTGTACATGTTAGAATGTATGGGTGTTTTCCAGTACTGGGTTGCAGCTGGAAGGGCATCTGCTGCATAAAACATATGCTGGATCAAATGGTGGTTCATTCTGCTGTGGCGAGCCCTGATATATAAGGGACTAAGCTGAAGGAAAATTAATGAATCCTAAGAACGTTACAAACCCATGAGACATTCATAACACAATTGAAGATATCCGGGAGCTCTCTGATCCTCCATACACAGCAAGGATCTCAAGGCATTTGAAGTTTAAAACAAATCATCAAAACATTCCATGTGAATTTAGTGGTTCAACTGAAAACGTGTAGAAAAAAACTGTAAAAATGACTTTGTTTGGGAAACTGAAGCTCCCGGAGAAACCCACGCGAACACGGGGTGAACATGCAAGCTTCACACAGAAATGCCAACTGGCCTAGCAGGGACTCGAACCAGCGACCTTCTTGCTGTGAGGCAATAGTGCTAACTACCTGGCCACTGTGCTGCCGGATGAGTAAATAATAACAGAATATTAATTTTTAGATTAACTAAATCGTTTAGACGGGGACTTACTGACATTTTATAGTCACAGTTAACCAATGTATAGGTTTCTGAAGGTCTCAAAATTTCTAGTTACAATTATTTGCTGTTAACTTTTATCACATTATACTGTTTTATCATGACATTGACCAAAGCTTATATAATTTATATATATATATATATATATATATATATATATATATATATATATATATATATATATATATATATATATATATATATATATAATAAAGTTATAATAGCTGAAAAAATACTTTGTCGGGGTATATACAGAACTTCTTAAGTTGAAATTAATACCTTTTACTACATTTTTAAATACCTTTAAAAAATGTAATACTTGCACGAATGTGATGGTGTAAATAAAATATCTTTCCAAATGAATTACCATACTGCAGATAACATATACATTTACATTTCAGAGGGATTAATCAAGGTGACCCCTTTGTCCATAGTTTTTAACCCATGTCATTTACTTTCAATAAGAATTCTAATTATAGATGGTAAAGATTCAAACATTTCAAGTAACAAAAGGTTGCAACATTTTCAATGCAGTCTATATGGAACCCACAACAAATAATAAAATACATTTCATTATAAGTTTGGTTGGCCATTAAATTCAGAAATGTGCCTTGTTTGCAATTCAGAAATCACAGTCAGCATAATAACCGGTCTCAATGTTTACTGCGGTTTGGAAAAGTTTTAAAATTGATAAACTTTTCTGTTATAGTGTTCCTACGGCATATGTAGGGGTTTTAAAGTGTTTTTTTTTTTTAAGTTTTGTAAAGTAATCTGTGTTTTAGAAACTAATGAATATAGGAGATGTCATTCATTTAATTTAATTATTTAACCTGACAAGTTTACTGTTCCAAAATATTATAAATGTTTCCTAAAATAAACCATACTGTGATCAATGGGGGAATTTTAATAAATATAATAAATATATATATACATTTAAAAAGAACTTTTTTAGAGCAGTTATCTCAATACCATGATACCGTGAAACCGTCATATTTTTATCCAAGATTACCATACCATCAGAAACTTCTACCAGCAGCCATTAGCAAAGAATCATGCTGGCATGCACTTTTAAGCAGTTTTTGTCACTTATGCCTCAGAATGAGTTTGTAGAAAGGTGCACTTGACTTGAAGGCTGGTTACCATCTAAAAGGAAGAATGAAATAGTTCACTGAGCAAATATCTGAATATCTAGGGATGCTGATGATGCGATATCTGAAGGGCGGAGAGGGATGAAGTGGAGAGGGGTGCGCGTCGTATTTGAGCACCGGGTGCGTTTGCGGGCACATCCGGGAGGCTCTGTCTAAACAAGTCAAGTCAACAAGTTTTGCATTAAAGTTTTTGAGAGACAATGATTTCGGCACCCAAAATTAGTCGTCAGTGCTCTCCGGCTGTTTCTTAGCCGGAGAAACATTTTTCCATCGCTCCATGGTCCACTTATGGTCCTCCGCTTGCCCGTTAGCAGGCGCTTTCTGCGGGTTCCCGGGCGTTTTATGCGCGCTTCGCCCGGAGGTCTTGCACCTTCGGATCCCCATACGCAGCAAGCTGCGCTGCACCGTGTGTTTGGAGATCTTTCTCTCATGACCAGTATTGAGTTTTTCAGCAATCTGAGCTACTGTATCTGTTCTGTGAGACTGGACCAGACGACCCAGCCTTTGCTCCCCGCGTTCATCGATGAGCCTCGGGCGACCGTGACCTTGTCGCCGGTTTCCCGGTGGTCCATCCTTGCACCACTTTTGATAAGTACTGACCACCACAGAGCGGGAACAGCCCACCAGATTGGCCGTGTCGGTGATGCTCTGATCCAACCGTCTAGCCATCACTATCTGGCCCTTCACAAAGTCACTCAGGTCTTTCCGCTTGCCCATTTGGGGTATTAAAGGGTTAACTTTTAAGCTTCTGGCAGGTATTTGAATGTAATGTGTTCATTGTACACAATAACGTAAATAACAATCGTAGGACTCACGCGATGTTCTTCTTCATTTTGGTAATTGCAGCATGAAGTAAGTTCATACCGCCATCTACTGAACATGAGTGTAATGTACATTAAACTCTATAAACAATTTCTTTCCATCACTCGTTCTCCAACAAAAGCATTTAGCATAATTTTCCTTTTTTATTTAATTTTATTTCTGTCTTTACTTGTGGTACAATATTTAATGTGTTATTTTATTGTTATACTATGTCGTTGTTTTTAGTTAATTATGATTTTGTATTAACCCATCATTGATTTTACTTAAGGTCTGCTGTGCCTGTGGGAGATTTGAGTAGCCCAATAGAGCTTATTTTACACGTATACACATGTTGGTGTGCATTCGTAATCATATAAAAGGGTTCTCAAATGCTTTAAGATATTTTTTTTTAAGTCAAGCATATGTCAAGTTTAAAAAAATGATATGAACATAACGTTATTTCTTTGCTAATAACCTTGCTTCCGAGTGGTATAAAATTCCTGGTTCATTTTTTGTTTTGTTTTTTGAGCCTGGCTCTTCTAGCCGAAATAAATCAAATAAAACTTTCTCCAGAAGAAAAAATATTTTCAGACATACTGTGAAAATTTACTTGCTTTGTTAAACATAAATTTGGAAATATAAAAAAAAAAGAAAAAAAATTCAAAAGGGGGGCTAATAATTCTGACATTATATATATATATATATATATATATATATATATATATATATATATATATATATATATCTCAGAGTAAACAAATGCTTCAACCAATTAAATTGCCAAAAGATTATAAAATACAGTAGGTAACACATTACAATAAAGTCTCATTAATAAATCTTAATGAAATAAAATCAACAGTGATAAAAAGCCAGATTTATTACAATTATATGATAACATTAGTTAAATAATACAATTAAATTTTATTAGATAATGACTTGACTCCATTTAATTAAACGATTACGACTACTATTTTAATGTATTAGGCATTAACTACAGTGGTAATATACAGTTGCCAAATAAATAGTCAAAGAATGTTCTGTCAATACTTCAGCATGTAGTAAAAAAGGTTAACATATCAAAATGTCCATGTTTAAACTATTAAGCTAATCAATGAACTGTTATTATTACCACTGCAAATACAATGTGAATATCCCTTAAAGTTTAACTAATAAAGAATTATTCACATTATCTAAATCATATATCATAAAAAAAATGCTGGCTTCCAAACAATCGATTTGTGTTGCGACAACATGAAGGAATTATGTTAACTTATTAGTTTTTTCGAATTTAAGTGGATTGAGCATAAAACAATTAAGTTGTCTAGAAAAAAAAAAAACCTCAAACATTTGTGTTGTTTTAACTTCTTTAAAATAAGTAGTTTAAGCAAACAGCAAACGTAATGTTTTAAGGGCATGTTAATTATCACGATATATTGAATTTATTGAATGTCATTTGTTTAAACAAGAGATGCCCAAACTAGGGCTTGCTTGCCAAAGTTGGCCCATGGTAACCTGTGATTTGGCCCACCATGTCATCTGAGAAGAGAGTGAGAATGATGGGGAAGGATGGGGCGACTGCCTTTTACAGAGATCTTCACTTCCAATTTTATGTAACCTTTTTTATTAAAGAAAACTTAAATTAAATGTTTTAATTAAATGTTATAAATGAATCAGATTTTTTCAAAAAATAAATACTTTCACTTGGCGCATAAGGGACAATACAGAAGACATCAGTGAGCAAATGAAGGCAAAAAGAGGTGCAGCGCGACTAGTGGAAACCTATTCTTTTATAAATGAGTAAATGTTATTAACTGTAAAAGGTTCATTATAAAGTTAAAAGATATACATTGCATGAGTGAATATAGAGGAATGTTTTATAGTTATTTTTGAAGATTAAATAAATTAGGAAATTATCCATGGCAACCTTAATGTAATAGAGTTTGGTATATTTACCTTGGGCCCACCACACTCCATCAAGATTGGGTTTTGGCCCTTTATAAGAAATATGGGCACCCCTGGTCTAAACCAATGACAGGCCTAAATAGCCAACGTACCAAAACAAAACAGACAGCAAAATACTTTTTGATATTGTTGTCAAATAAATTAATAATTTTTTTTTTTTTTCAATTCTGCACACTTCTATTGCAGTTGGAGCCAAAGCAGATTGAGGAAAAAAAAAAAAACTTCAAAGCAACAATAGCACTTGCTCAATAGACTTGACATCATGCTCTGATAAACTGTGTCTCTTTGCATCCAGAACTTATTGATTCAGCCAGATCAATCCCTGCAACACCATTTGGTTGCTATCCATCTGAACAGTGGGCGACAGAGTCGATAACTCGAACTGCCTCAGACGATCAGCTGATGCTAGCAGAAACACAACTGAAATGTCTAATAGAGACTAATGTTTCCAACAGGCAGAATGTTGATCTGAAGAGTCTTCGTTGCTGGATACAAAATTCACTGGATACAAAAGAGTTTTTCCCAAGCATTGTGTTGCACTAAGGGGTATCGGAATACTTATGGTCAACCTGATAGGGTGTGGGGGTGTGTGTGTGTGTGGGTTGGAAGGGGGGGGTGATGGTTAAATACCTTCAAATGTATGAGTATTCCTATTCAAATCAATTAAATCTACTAATTATTCGGAAGTATTCTGCTCCGTTTATGTTGTTTCTCCGATCTCTGTTTAACGGATAGAATAAGAATATAGAATATCTTTGCCATAATGACAGTTAATAATATTTGACAAGATATTTATCAAAACACTTCTGTACAGTTTAAAGTGACATTTAAAGCCTTAACTAGGTTATTTAGATTTATTAGGCAGGTTAGGGTAATTAGGCAAGTTATTGTATAACAGTGGTTTGTTCAGTAGACTATCAAAAGAAAATATATTAAAGGGGCTAATACTTTTGTCCTTAAAATGTTTTTTTTTTTAATTAATAACTGCTTTTATTCCAGCCGAAATAGAAGAAATAAGACTTTTTTCAGAAGAAAAAAATATTATCAGAGATACTGTGAAAATGCCCTTGGCCTGTTAAATATCATGTGGGAAAATTAAAAAAAAAGAAAAAAAATTGAAAAGGGGCAGGGAATTCTGACTTCAACTGTATAAATATATTTTTTCTAGCTCTAAATATTTTATTTAGGGCTGCACTGGTGTGAAATTTTTCACAATACAGATAACCCTTCAAATTTGAAAGCAGATAACCAATGAAGATAAATATAAATCTTGATATCTATTTTTTGAGCATTAATTTTAAAAGCAAAAACATGGTGGACTACTGATTTTACTTAGAAACATTAAATGCAATCTGTCATATTAGAGCATCTCAGTTCTAATGTTTTTTTTTATGATTAATCTATTAATAATAGTTCATGCTTATTTGTTGATTAAAATGAATGCAAATGTTTAAGCCTAGCAGTCGTCTTCGTTAGTTTATGGTACTTTATCTATTAATGATCTTTATAGTCAAACGTTACATATTTGTTTTTCATTTTGCAAGAAATACATGCTGACAATAATGTACAAAAGAAAAAAAGTCAACATTTATGACTTCAGTTATTTTTCAATTATTCTATTTTTTATTACAAAGCTTTAATTTTAATCACTGACCTAAAAAAAAAAAATCTCGAAAACAACCCAACTTATTTTATAGGGTCCAGGTGTAATTAGCAAAACGTGACAATATAGCTGAACCACAAAACCTTATTTCCTCATGTTTAATAGCCAACAAGTACGCATAAAGACTATTGACTTTATTTCTATATTGTGTAATTGTATGTTTATTCATTCATTTTCTTTTCAGCTTAGTCCCTTCATTAATCAGGGGTCACCACAGCGGAATGAACCCCCAACTTTACAGGAAATGTTTTACGCAGCGATGCCCTTCCAGCCGCAACCAATCACTGGGAAACATCCATACACACTCATTCACATTACAAACAATTTAGCCTACCCAATTCACCTATAGTGCATGTCTTTGGACTTGTGGGGAACCTTGGAGCACCCGGAGGAAACCCATGCAAATGCAGGGAGAACATGCAAACTCCACACAGAAACGCCAACTGACCCAGCTGAGGCTCGAACCAGCGACCTTCTTGCTGTGAGGCAACAGCACTACCTACTGCACCACATCACCCCATAATTGTGTAGTAATTCTTTTTTACCTGAAACATATCAAAATGCCTTCATTTATTTTATTATAATATGCATTCATAAGTACTTAATGAGGTATATGCACACAGACGTTTAATTTTCCAGTGAATTGTCGCATTTAAAATCTGGTTTCTTTAAAAATCAGTGATCTTCTTTGGCGGATTGAGATACGATATAAAGTGGGTCTCAGACCAGAGAAAAAGCACCGAATTAAATTCCATTCTTTAGCACCATGTCTTTAAAATATGGAAGTTTATTCTACCATAATATTTTCAATGGAGCCTGCTGCTCGCCTGCTGCTCCTGACTTCTGTTTAAACAGCCTTTCATCTCATTTTGCACTTGAATAACTAAAAGAATGCTTAAGTCTGTTAAACTGGTTATACGTTAATCCAACACAGACTCATTGTGAAAATGTACCCCATATACATTTCTGAATTATGTAGCTAGTAGGGGTGTAACAGAATACAATTTTACAGATTACATACGGATCACAATTCAGGATTTGTTGCACACGTGTGGGTTAATCCAACATTTAAAACAATAGCAGAGAGATCGCCTCCCATTGCATTCAAATCATGTGTATGAAAGCATTTTGGTTTCCCCGTAAAATATAATGATAACCAAAAAGGTTGTGGTGGGATCTACCTAAATGCTTTCTTAGGTTATTAATTAAAGGTGTTTTCTGTCATTGTTTGTTTAAACTGCATTAATGCATTCAGTGTAAAGCTGCATGATTAAGCATTAAAACATCATGATCTCAATTCGAACCCGCATAACATGAATGATAAATGATAATGATTTGCATATGTTTAATAATCCTTCTAAGCGTTCGATCGAGAGAGATTCAGTTTTTAAACTTTTTCAGTTAGTTATTAACAATTAAATAACAGCGCAGTGCTGGAAGAACAGTTTATAGTTCCGACAAACACTGATGTTTATGGTAAATATAGGGATGGGTACCGAAACTCAGTACTTTATTAGTGCTACATATGGATAAGATCTGACATTATCAGTTTTGCTATTGGTACTGGAGAATTATTGTTGAATAAACATTACTTCAGTAGCATAATTTAACTGACCAAGCAATCTGGCTAAGTGATATCTTTCAAAAGTGCATTAACTGCAATTAAAAGTATTAAAAAGTTTTTGACAGTCTAGCTACTAATGGTAACGTTCCATCATCCACATTGTTATGCCAGCAGTCAATCACCAAAATTACTATAATATTAATAGTTAAATAAACACATTAGGTTACAATGAAAACAGTTTTTTTTTTTTTTTTGCAGTAGCCTAAAAAAATTTTCAACGTTAAAAATGCTTTTACATCAGCTGTATTTACAAATATAGCCTATGAATAGCCTAATAATAAACTATGCTTAAGAAATTATAAAAAACTGCTTATTTTTACATTGCAAGATGCTCTAAAACTGTATTTAAACCAGTTAACTCCCAAAACACTGTTAACTCATTTATGTGAATGTATTAATAATATAAAAAATCATAAACATTATTTAACTACATTTTGCAACTCAAAAAGGGTATTTTGCTGCAGGGAGCACAATAAACCAAGAAAGATCCAGACTTCTGCCAGAAAAGGCAAACTTGTTGATTTTTCTCCAGTAGAATGGTTAAAAACTGAAATTCATTTTCCTTTAAACCATTGTGCATTCTTTAACAGAAAAAAACTAATTATTTGTTTTACAATTATTGGTTTCATTTTATTTTACATAAAAACTTAATAACAATATAAAGTGTTGTTAACTCTGTTCAATTAGTTTTTTCATTAAAAAAACACTACAAAAAGTACCGTTAAGAGAACCGTTAAAGTACCGAACTGATAAGTGGTATCAATAAAAGTAGTAATACCATTAAAACCTTAATGATACCCATCCCATGGTTTAGCCATACCGTTTAATGGAACTTCATGCTGGTGAAAGCAATTACACTGTGTAACCAATAGATGGCGACAAACAACCATCAAAATGATGTCACTGAATAATGTCACTGATACAACTACAGTATAATGAAACATTTTATGAGTGAATTGTTGAATCACTGATTGAAGATAAATATGATATGTTGTACAAGAAGTTAGGTTTCTATATTTAGCATTTTTTAGCAACAGTAGCAAAGATCATATTTCGTATTGAATATATTTATTTTTTTCAGCTGATTCATTTGTTTCATTTGTTAAAACTAATGGGTTTTGCAGTAACATTTTTGTAAAAATGGTAAGCAAATGACATTTGTATCCTCCCTTTTTAGCTAATCCAAAAAGAAAAATGGTACGATCCATCACTCAAAAGCTGTAGTGTGATCCGAACCATGAGATTTGTGATCTGTTACACCACTAGTAGCCAGAACTACGAATGGCTGCATTTCATCTTTAAAACGAATGCTACGGTGCGGTATGATGCCACCAATGGTTTCTGCTTCTTTTTGCAATACCAGATGACCGCTTACCTTCATGTGAACGGCTTTTCTGCTGTAACCAGTTTGCCCAGTGGCTCGCCGCACAAAAAAATAAATAAATAAATAAATAAATAAAAAAATTGTGTTGCCCGCAATTAGGGTTCGAGTCTGACAAGAAACAGTTCAAGAAAGCAGATGAAACAAAAAGGCGACAAATAAAAGAAGTAAATAACAGGGTGAGAATGTGCTACGGTTTGAAAATATGAAAAAAAATGGGGGGCCACGAGGGCTTTTCTTTTTTCTGAATTGCTTTTGAAAACACTGTCGGTTGGGTTTAGGGAGGACAGTGGGCGGGTCAATCGGTGCTTTTTAAAACACTATAGTTTGTGTTTAATGAATGTCGTTCAAGTCATTCGACAGTAGCCTCTGGTGGATTTACCTTAAGCCTAGTTCACACCACAGGATTTTAAACATCAGCAGATCGCTGTGCCGTTCACACTACATGACTTGACTTTGTGTCTTTTAATCTCTGTGGTGTTCACACTACACAACACTCCGTGAATGATCCACAAGAGGGGGGTCACACACTACATGATCTGACAACAACTCATTCCCCAACAGCCAATAAAATTTTGAGGGAGGAGTCATCAGAAAAAGCTGAACACTATTGGCTGCTTGTGTGCTGATTACATCACTGACAGCGTTTCAAGCTTTGGAGAAAGCATTTAAAAACATCGTCAAATCAGCTGATTTATCAGCGGATTAATCACACATCTGCAAGGTTCCAGTGGATAGATACACAGAGAGTTTTTAATTTTTGTAATTTTATAACTCTTTAAAATAAAACTAACAAATAACACCCTGCCATTTTCTAACTAGCAGTGTATTTCTTTCTGACATTGTTTTTTTTTTATTACAAAACAGTAAAGAACTGAGCATTTCTGCCTTAAATTACCATATTGGTCAGAATGACTTTATGCATGTCTGATACTTTTCGCTGTGACTTTAAATATGTGTGCATTTTTTTGCCTAGCAACTTCCTGCTAACATAAACAAAACTTTCTGATGTCAAAAACATCAATTCACTTCAGATATCTTTTAAAACAGCATATTCTGTGCCGTGAAATAGCTCCTGTTTGAAAGTGAAAATGAAAGCCAAGACCTTTGCATGTTCTTGTATCTTAACTACATATTTATAGGCTGTATTACCGAAAAAAGATTATATTTTAGGGTAATGGTGTCATTAAATATGATGCCAGACATTCAAAGCTTAATTTTAATATCTCAATAATAGCTTTGAATGTAAATATGTTGTGACAATATGGCGTTTTATATGAGAACGGTCAGAATGAGCAGTATGGTATTTCTAATAGTTACAGAATTCTAGTTCCACTGTTAATATAGCCTACTCTCATGTCTGTGTTAACACAGAATGAAGCAAGTGCGTTGATGCCCATTCTGACCAATCACAGATGTTTCTGTTGAGCTCCTGATCACACAGGCATTCAGCTCATGCTGATATGCTCTCTCACTGGCTGCAAATCGTCACTACATCTGACCACACGTGGGGTTGAGTTGGCCGACTGCTCTGGAATATTTAGCATGCTAAATGTTGGACTTCCGTCTGCGAGGTGTCGGCGACGCGTCAGCGAGCCTCGTTGATGCGTTGTTCAGTAGTTCACACATAAAGAGCGGCGAGCGCCGTGCACCCGCAGATTTCTTCCCGATCACAGCCCGATCTGTCGGCGAGCTCGTTAACTTCCAAATCGGGCTCAAATCAGGCTTAAAATCCTCTAGTGTGAACTAGGCTTTAGAAGAGCAGGTGTGAGAGGAAGTTTGAGATCTGAAAAAGTGTACACAACAGCCTCTGGTGGATTCGTGAAAACAAAACTCAAAAAAAAAACGTAGCTCCTGGGACGCAGTCCAGAAATGTATGCAGGGGTACATATCAATCATGAGCCCGGGTTGTGTTAATCACATTGCAATATCGGTGCTGTAGAAGGAACCATTTGAAATTGAGAGTAGTCACATTAATCGTTCACCGCAAGTTTATCAGTGGCTGTGCATATACACCATTTAAATAACTTCAAAAACAACTCTCTAAATATTTCGGTGTTTTGGAACCCTCAGATTCCAAAAAGATTTTCAAATATATCTGCCAAATATCGTCCTAACAAACCATACATCAGTGGAAAGCTTATTTATTCATCAGATGATGTATAAAAGCAACTGCCCCTTGTCATCCAGGGTCACGAATAACAATATATGATCAAATAAATTCAGCCTCGGTGAGCGTAATCACTCAAAAACATAATATAATTAATAATAATAACTACAAAAAAACATAACCTCAAATGCTAGTATACTGCATGAATGCCCGAGCTCGTGTAGCACATTATTTGCACTATTTTAAACGCAAACTCTCCAACTGAACTAATACGACACCCCGGCACATAATAAAGTATCAAAAAGTCAACGTATTTGTTTTTATTGAGGCTCGTGTATTTAACCATCATTTGTACAGCACTGCGGGATACACTCATTTAAAAATGTATAAGACTTCAGGTTGCGAACCTCTGGCTGGGCGAAACTCCCCCAAATGCATCTGATTTTGCAATCCGCAATGATTTGTACAATTCATTAACAGTTGGAAAGCCATTCCGCTTCCCCTCGGAAATACTGTAAAAACTCAAAGCATCCCACTGGAAGCAACTCCTCCACATCACTTGATCATCTTGCAGGGAGCATTTACTCATCTGCACGTTTGCAAACAGTGTCCTTTATTGTCTCTTCTTTTTTTTTTTGTACATTTTTGTTAGTTTCATGTTCCTTTTATGGTAAAATCATGTAAAAAAGTTGATAATCCAAAAGAAGGCCTGATCCTGAAAAATCCACTTGATATGTAAATGACAGGAATCATCTAAGAAAGCGCGCTGAGGTTTCGGGAGGTGAGGAAATGAAGCAGTTCCTCTGTGAAAGACACATGCTCATCAGATGTGAAGGACAGTATATAAGAGCTGATGGTAGTGACAGCAGGGGCTTTTCTTCGCCCCGAGGGTCCATATAAAAGAAATGGAGAAAGCAAAGGAAAATTCTAAGTTGGACTAATGGTCATAGGTTCATACGTAGATGCTCTGGCCTTTTGGAGATGACGGGGTAGGCCTGCTGCTTGAACTGGCCCATGTTTGAGCCAGCGGGTTGCCTGATGGGAAGAGGAGCGGTGGCTTCGGCACTGGCCTGGACATCCATGTGATCCACGCTGGACACTTCCATGGCCAGCTCTGTGGGGGACTGGAGGGTGGAGGATCCGGGTAAGGTGGGACCTCGTGGCCAACAATCTCCTGAGAACTTAATTGGACTGAAAAGGTAGGAGACGCTGAGGTCAAATTGGATTTGTTCCATTTATTATTGGTCAAATGTAGAAGTCTAAAAAAGAAAACGCCATTACCTGAGAGGCGTTCGGGGGCTTCCCAAGAACCGGCGAGGTGAACGGATTTTTGGCTCAAATGAGAACTTCTCCTTTATATTTTCCAATACGGATGGAGCTACATAAGTAAAACCCTGCAAAATGTAAAAGGCAGATAAGTGCCAACATTTCACAAATAGGACTATGAAAGTTAAATTTATAATGGAATTTAAAAAAACAATTTAAATGTTTTTTTTTTTTTTTTTTTTTTTCAATTTAATTATTCTGAAGTTCTACATTTTGGGCTTAAGCCATGAACACTTCTGCAGGTTTTAGAGTCAAACTCAAGACTTTAAGGGTGCTTTCACACTTGGTTCAATTGCCTGGACCGTACCCAAGTTTGATTGTCCCCCCTTGCCACCTTCTTGGTTGGTTTGTGTTCACACTATC
This sequence comes from Danio rerio, assembly GCF_052040795.2. Lineage (NCBI taxonomy): Eukaryota > Metazoa > Chordata > Actinopteri > Cypriniformes > Danionidae > Danio > Danio rerio. The sequence goes on along the minus strand of NC_141035.1, from coordinate 20,121,301 downwards.
TTTTTTCCTTAGTACGCTGGTATGCTTGCGTCATCGAGCTGCTGTTTTGTTTACGGCTGTTGCTAGGTGATAGTCACGAAAAGCAAAGTGCCAAAGTGGAAAGACGTCCACACATTGTGGTCATTCTGCTTTTACAGAATCTTTTGGTTTAGGACATGCAGAAAGCGACTCGAGACTATCTGCCACAAAAATATTCTAAACGTTCAGAACATCACACAGTGTCTGAAGCTGTTTTTGGAGGAGACAAGAAGACATTATCACTGTGTCTGCCCTGGCTCAGTCCCACTTGTCACCAAGGTACAGTACGTGATACACAGATGAACGTTATGAAAACAACAGTTTGTTGTACAATTGGCGGTTTACTTCTGTTATTTGGTACAATTTCATTAACACCAGAAGTGAACCGGACAAAAGTTCACATGAACTGTACCCCGTATCACCTCTTCCAGGTGGACTCGGGTACATTTCACAGGTGCGCAGCAGAATTCAGAAGACACGTTCACACTAGCTAAATGTACCATACTCTGACATCAAACCAGCCCGGGTGTGGACCAAAAGAGCTAGCGTGAAAGCACCCCAAGACAATGTTAAGACCCTTATGAATAAAATTTCAGACTTATACAGGGCTAAACACTAAAGATGTTTTCTAATGGCCTGGTTTGAAACGAGCAACATCAAAATAAATTAATTAGTTATTTTGATCAATTATTATGATCAAATTCAGTTATTTGTTTTACTTTAGTTGTACACAGGCCATTTTTTTCAACAACGTTTCTTAAAAAAATGGACAGGTTTTAAAAACTATAATTTTATGCAAAACAGTCTGTCCAGGTCAGTGTCCCCACCAGGTATAAACCTATACATATATTTGGAGAACTTTAACAAAGAATATTGCAAGGAATACAAATAAACCATATTGGTAAATTGAATTAAAATTTTTACTTTTGTAAAAAAAAGTTTTGGAGATGAATTGTTGGTGATGGGAGTCTAATTGTCCCAATTGACTGTAGTGGCACGAACATAGAAAAATGAATACCTGTTCAAAATTATTTAAAACGTACAACATAATATTACATATACAGTTAATTGAAGACTTTATAAAGCCTAAACTTTAGTCTTAGAAATGTAAGCCTTTAAGACTTCTACATTTGTTAAAATTGTTACAGATTAAGAATTGCTTTGCAAATCTGAGGAAAAAAACAATAGTAATATAAATTCAATAAAAAACATTTTTTTAAAAATACAACACTTTATTTAACATGATTTGTGAGATATAAACTTAAAATTAGAAAAAACATCCGAAAAAAAAAGTCTAATTATCTGTGTCTTATTCTGTGGTGAAAGCTAAAATATATTGCATCATGTCAGATTTATAAAATGTGAATGTATAATATAGGAAAAAAGTCAAAATCGCAAGATGAAAATCTGTAAACTCTTAATTCTAAACAAATCTGAAGTACAAGATTTAAATGTGTAATTTCTTGAAAAAAGCTTAAATTGTAAAATGTATGCTATACAGGGTTTCTGCAGGTTAAATTGAATACCGTGTTCACACCAGTCGTGGAAGAAACGTTAAGCGCGAGTGATTTACATGTTAAGTCAATGTAAAGCCACAAATAGACATTTTGCAGCGCAACACGCACGAATGGCGTGGTGTGAATGTCGCTATATGCGCGAATTGAGTGTTTTGCGCGTTTGAATCGCTCGAGTGGGAAAACCTGAACCAATTAGGAGCTTGCTTTTGTAAGAGCATGATTATGACATAGCACCTCTTGTTGGTGCCCTGGGGGAAAATCCTCCTGCACACACAGACAGCAGTTCATCAAACTGGGCTCGGCTCAGTCAGAAGCACAGCTGAAAGCCTCCATCATCCAGGTTAAGTTTCTGGAGGAGTTTATGAGCTCACAGAGGTGGGTGCACCTTTGAAAAGATCTAGTGGACTCAGACACGACTCCAAACAAATCAACGCTGTTGTTCAGCCTTTGTAAAGCACAGCTATTTTCTCAATAAAATCTGTGTTAGCCATTTAGCAACAAAGCTACAGTCACTGGGCAGACAGAAGACCTGCTCATTATGCAAACCTGCGTCTGTTCTGAAGTGAATTTAACACGCGAATAAAGCGAGTAAACTCAAATATTCAAGCGTCTATTTATGCGCAAATAGAGTGATTTATCGGCCAACTCCGCTTCTGGTGTGAACACAGCATCAGACTTCGAGACCATTTTAAGACCATTATGAATGAAATTTCAAACGTACACAGGGCAAACGGTGAGTTTTTTTTCTAATGGCCAGTGGAAATTTTTACTTGCCCCATAAAATTTCAAATGTGTAAAAAAAAAAAAAAACGCTAACTCAATTTATATGCATATACTTTTCTTTCAGCATTACTTTTCTCAAAAACAAAAGACAAGTTTTAAGAACAATAATAAACTAAATTTACGCACAACAGTGTTTCTGGATTAGTGTCCTCACCAGGTAACTATAAATACATGGAGAACTTTTAAACAACTGTTAGAGTAAGGAAGATAGTGAAACCAAATTGACAAATGGAGTTGATAAGGGTAACTTTTTTTTTGGTTTGGTTGAAAGTCAAAAAAAAATTAAGAACTGTTTAACATGACTAAGGCGTCCAACATCATATTTCAGCAAATTTATCCGTTTTAAAAATTTAAATTTTGTTTTTTAAAATTTAAGACATTTTAAGATCCCACAGATACCATGTTATACATTTTTCCAAATAAATCCTTAAATGCAAGAAAGTATTCTGCAAAAAAACCTCCAAATGTTACCCAATATAAAAAAATGTTACCCAACTAACTTTCGAAATGCTAAAATGTGGCAACTTAATTCTAAAAAGAGAGAGAAAAGTCCAAATTGCAAGTCCCTTTTTATCTGTATTCTATGGCAAAAACAGGCTTTCATAGAGGACACTGAAATCATGACTTGGCTGCCTTACCAAAAAGACCTGATTTGCACTTTCGCTCAGTGTGGAGTCATCAGGACTGTCAACGGGAGTCTGGCTGGTGAACTTTGAATCAAACTGGCTCACATCCTCAGCAGATTGCTGCCAATACAAGACATCAGGTCACCTACTTCATGTGTACTATTAACCAATAGGATCCAGCAAAACACCCCAAAACATGAATATAGTTACCAAGAAAGGCTTGAATGGTGGTTCTACTTTGCGTGCAAGAAGATCATCCCAATTAACATGTCGGAAAAAGGGATGAGTCTAGGAGACAAATTAAAACACATTAAACCAAAACAAAAGCTCAGCAATTCCTTCTAAATTATGAAATGTGGTTAAATGTTCAGTTGTACCAAAAATCAATAGGTTAAGTTAATGATATACTTCTTTTTGTACCCCAAAGACCTTATTGTTCAATTCTGCCATCTCATAGATAATAGTTTATACTTTTTGGGCAAGGAAAAGAACTAAAGTAAACATTTTTCTTTAAAAAAAAAAGGCTTTTCACTATGAACAGTTTGTTAGGATTTAAAGTGTTACCATTTCATGTTGACTTTAACCATTGATGTTGACCTTTATGCAAACAAACCTGTACTTCTGTTGCATCTCCAGGTCCAGCCCCAAGCCGAGATGAGGCACTTCTTTTCAGTAGCTGAAATGCATTAGTGTTACAAAATAAAATACCAAATAAAGCAACACCACAATACATCTTACTGGGGGAGGAAATGAGATCAATGTTGGCCTACCCTTTTGAGAAGGTCCCTGGCTTCTTGTGTGAGGTAGGGTGGGAGGTTCAGTTTGCATTTAAGAATTTTGTCAATGGTTTTTTTCCGGTTCTCTCCTGTAAAAGGAGGCTGGAAAAGCAAAAAATAAATAAATAAATAAATAAGAACAAAAACAACAACAACATCAAAATAAAAAAGTAATTTATTTATTGCAGTAAGGTTCAAAAACCTAAACCAATTCTAATATTGACCAGATAATTGGTTTTCAATCCAAATATGATTTCCTTGTATTTACATTGTACTATAAATAAATGTAAAAAAGAAGATGCTGTTTTTAAGAGTTAATATTAGGGTCAATCGATATTTGTAATTTTTCAAATATTGGCCAATAAGCTTTTCTGTTTGGCAGATGTGTTTGAGACAGGACTTTTATTTTGACGCCAGCGTAGCTAAGCTAACATTCTCCCTTTTGCTCACCGTTGTTATTCAGTTCTGTCTAATACGGATAGAAGTTTGTCTAATAATCAGATAGAACGGTTTAAACAAAGTAATTCGCATTCAGCAAATACACATGCAAATCATTGAATGACGATTGAACATATTTCACAAACATTTGTGTCCTGTTGTGAGCTCTTATAAAGTCCTGCATGATTGCGTGTTCTCTGCTGGTCGGTTCATCCAAATTGAAAGCAGACAGGAAGAGAGTTCAGCTTTAGCCTCATGATCTTAAATTATTCAGCGTTTTATCCATTTGTCCACAGTCATATTCATGTCATTTTCACTGTGTGCTGTATGTAAAATAAGTATTACCTTGGCTTTACTGGAAAAATTTTTTAACTCCCAATGCACACAAACTTTTCGGAAAATGGACAGCCTGTTGGTTACAGTTTCATTATCTTATTATTTTCTCAAGTGGAGAGTCACAGAACTAGAACTTTCTGAATGAATTAAGGACGACACAGAGTGTTTCATACTCTTCTTTGAATGTTTGAAAGGCGTGTCAAAACTGTTGTTGACTCTGTCAGACATGGTTCATATATGTGAAAAAACACGTTCAAATAAAAGACAAAAATAGTCACAAGAGACAAGGTTTATCAATGAGAAAAATATGTAAAACTGCATAACTAAATAAGTTAAAATAAACTTTCCTGACCCGTCACAAAATGTGTGCCATTTTAAATTGAGTTCAAATGTAATTTGTTTTTAATTATAAAAATATAATTATATCAGCCATCAGTCACACTGCTTTCCAAGACATCAGAATGGGCCTTCAAAAAAACCCAGATCTGTCAACCACTAGGTAATATTTAGGGCCAGACGGGATCAGCCGACATTTTTTGCAATTTCTGCACAGAATTTTGTTAAAAATCTGCGGATTTAGGAAAGCATTTTTTGGGAGTATCATAACTAAAAAATTTTATATATGAACTAAAAAATAATTCCTTTTTAACTTGTATTTAATGTTTACAATGCAAATCCAATTACATCCACTTTATTTGGAAAACAAAGCAAGTCTTCTATATAATAAATCTACTAAAAGACAGAAAATATTACTTTACAAACTATTGTAAATTATATGAACAGTTTCATTTTAGTCAAAAATTTTACTAAAATTAACTTAAAACTGAATAAATATAAATGTACACACATTTACACAAGTAAATAAACAGAATCAATGATGGGCTAAAAATTAGCAAAATTCTACACGCACAGATTCCATCTGTTCCGTTCAGTGTCTGTAAAGACTTTCCGCTCACTTTAAATAACATATTCTACTAAACCGAACAGTCAGAAAACAGGCAGAAAAATAACCACAGAACGCTCAAAGATTTTCAAACTGTTTTAAAAAAAAGAAAAGAAAATGATCTTGGCTAAATAAATAAAAAAATAAATTCAATTAGCTTCCACTCTGAAATGACATTTACTTATTGATAATACACCTGACAATGAAAATTGTCATCATTTGCTCTCCCTACACTTGTTTGAAACCTGTTTGAGTTTCTTTCTTGTGTTGAACACAAAGGAAGATTTTCTGTAGCATGTTGGGAAACAAAAGTAGAATTTTTATTCCTATTAGGGCTGTACAAGATATAGTTTCAGCAATGATTTTACAATGTGCATATTCTTAAGTCACATCACATTATCTGCAATGTGGAGTAAGGTTTAAAGTTGACCAGTAGCCAGAGAAAATAAACTGATCTATGGTTACACATTGCAGTGACCCCGCAATATCACCATAAACATGAATCGCAGAAAAATAAAATATGAAAAATAAATGAAAGACGTCAGTTTTTCAGCCCTATTTTCTATAATGGAATCAGTATCTGTTGGTTTCCAGCATTCAGAACAGAAGAAAGAAACCCATAAAGTTCAGAATCATTTGAGTGTGAATGACAAAGGTATATTTTAAGTGAACTATCCCTTTATATACTTTTTTTGTAAATACTAAAACTCAAGCTAGTGCACTGCATAAAAGAAACATTTACACAACATCTAACCTGCTCACATTATGTATGCAAACGAAATCTCTCTTCAAAGTTTACGTTAGAACAACAATGTGATTACTTTGAAAACGCAAAAAAGTTAAAATTTTTGTGTGGATGCCACCTAAAACGCCTTCAAAAAAAGTGAATACTCACTGCTCCGGTTAACATGTCATACATTAAAGCCCCCAGACTCCACCAGTCGACAGCGCGATTGTGTCCGCTCCTCATGAGGATCTCTGGAGCCCTGAAATAAAGGAACTTATCACTCAACTGTAGAATTCATCTAAATGCACGTCACACGGTCATGTCAGGCAACAAAGAGGGACATTTGCAAAACAGGAAATTAACCATTTAGACATTACAAGGCCCTAAAAGCTTCTTGAAAAGCCTCTCACATGTACTCAATGGTGCCGCAGAAAGTGTGGGTCACTGTGCCGTCATGAATGGACTCCTTACACAGCCCGAAATCAGTCAGTTTTACATGTCCTGCCAGTAAAACAAAAACAGATTATTAAAACTAAACATTTTTCAGTTCACAAGAGGAACTCCCATCTAAATCATCAAATTTAATAATGATGTATGTTTTTTTTAAGGAAGAGTGGATATGCACATGGCAAAACTGATCTCATCATGCAAATAAATACAAAAATTTAGAAAATATTGTCTTTAAATAAACAAAACCAGCATATAAAATCAACACAGTACTGAAAACAATAAGACAAAAGTGTATACAAGTTAAAATAAGTTTAAAACTAGGAATGCACAATATAAACATTTTTAAGATCCTGATAACAGATAATGAAGTCCTTATCATGGCAGATTCCGATATCAATATACCAACAATCAATAAACTCATACATCGATAGTATAATGTTTATATAATCTGCAGTTTGTGCACCTAGGAGAATACAACAATCTAAACTGGTATTTAAGAGGCTCTAGCTAAACTACAGTAAACATCAGAAGTCACCAATTAAAAGACATTTTAAAGATATTTTTACTGTATTATTATTGTATCAAAAGCCTAACCAGGAACTAGGACTGCACATTAACCTTTGATAGAAGCATAAATATGGGGAATTAGCTACTGGAATTTGTAGCAATGTCATACTGCAATTGTTTCTGTAAAATAAACTTATTACTATGATATTTAATATATTTATATTCAATTATTTCATGCAATACAAAAAAGACATATTAAAAAACATAAAAAGAAAAGCAACTTCAAATTTGCACAGTTGAGCTTTTACAACTGATTAGCTTTAGATTCAACTTTATTGTCATTACACATGTACAAGTACAAGGCAACGAAATGCAGTCAGTTAAATAGACCATTTAAGCATTCATTTAGTTGTTCAAACGTAAAACTGTTTAAACGTAAGCGCCACCAGGAGCAGTAGATAACAGAACAGAAGCACAGAAAATCCATTAAAAATATAGTGGTATAGCAAATGTATACATTTTAAAGACATGGCAATAAACAATGAAATTTAATGCAGTGCTTATTGTCAGATGTGAGGCACACTTTATATTTTGTCACAGTCAGACAATGAAGATTACTGATTTTATACAAACCAGGGGTACGTTCTTCGTCTGCGGATTACTCAATTAGGATTTGGATATTGGCGATTTGACACGATCCAGGTTTGTTTTGTCAGACTTGTCAAAGCAACAGTTCTGGCAACTTAAACCTGCTTGGGAGCAGGTAATTTCATATAAACAGGATTACATCAGGTCAGTTCAAGCAAAGATAATACTAAAAGTATGTACCAAATGCTGATAATTTTTTACAGTAGTAGCTATATACACTTGGGAAAATAGTAAAAATATATTTTTAACTATATATATATATATATATATATATATATATATATATATATATTTTTTTTTTTTTTTTTTTTTTTAACTATATATATATATATATATATATATATATATATATATATATATATATATATATATATATATATATATATATGCATGTATATATTGATATGAACTTTTTAGATACAAATGCGTACATGCACAATATTAAACTTAAAAAAAAAAAAGGATAATAATAATTCAAGCAGTCATGCATGTGTATTGACCACTAATATTCCGGTGACTGACACCTTTACCAAAATGCTTTTTTGATGCTGAATTATTTATAGTTATTCCTTACTATTCCTTATTTAAAAAAAAAACTTGAGTAGGCCTAGGCTACTATAATAAAGAAAATCTTCTCTAAATGTGGAAGTAAATACATTGATATGCATTGAAATACATGATGATACTCTTGACACATTAAAGTGTAAAGCCTGCAGCTCAACAAATGTGGAGTTATTGTGTATCATATTTAACAAACCGTTTACTGCTAATTTTATGTAAATTTGCTCACATGGATAATTAAATATTAATCAGTTGATGTCATTACACTGCTGTGCCATCAGCCAAACATTGCATTGCTGATCATGATTTCGAGGATCGATAGATCTGTCCTTCACAATACACGCAGCGATCTCAGATTAATTCATCCAGACATTTTAATCTGATTCAAGAACTTGTTTGAAGAACCAAATTTGCCAGAGATCAGTTATCAAGCTTTAAAGATCCAGGATCTTCTAAATCATCCTAGATCATTTAAGCAAGTACGAAAAACAGACCCCAGATCTTTAACACATGCAGTTTATTATTATATATTTTTTTAACTTTTATCACTTTTGCGGACAATGAAAATCTTTACACTTTTACAACAGCTTTGCCGCAATGGTAACGTTCCAAGTGAAGATTTGTGTTAAAACAGATTCCTGTTTTCCTCCTATCTAAATCATTAATGATGCAAATAGGCACTGTCCTCCCCATGTATGCAGGTTTTCCCAAGTCAAATTGAAGACTTTAAGACCATCAAGAATGAAATTTCAGACTTGTATAAGGCTAAATGCCCAGCAGATTTTTTTTTACTTTCCCCATCGAAAATGATTAATTTTAATTAGTTATTTCTTAGCCACATACTTTAAATAGTGTCAAAACAAGCAGACCCTAGTTGTATACATAAAAGAAAAATTTAACTTAACTTAAAAAACTCTTTAATAAAGTAATAAACTAAATGTATGCACAACAGACTGTTATAATATTAGTTATAAACAGAGCTAACAGTTTTAAGTTTTAAAAGTTTTATTTAGATGTACTGTATCGTTGGTGATTGGATGCATGTTGGATCGACTGGGTAGCTTTACAAAAACAGAAAAATTCCCTCGCATTGGGAAAATAAATGAATCTAGAATACTTTTTATTGACTGATTAATTGATTTGTTTTATAATTGGATTTAATTTAATTAATGTCATTTTTACCCATTCCGCCCAATACTTTATCTGTCTGAGATGTAGATGTAGTGCATCACTGATTATAATTCTAACATCATTCTGAATGATAATAGGAAGCAGGCAAACCTTGGTTGTTCAGCATGATGTTCTCAGGTTTGAGATCTCTGTAGATGATGCCTTTCTGATGCAGGTGTCCGAGCGCCATAGAGATTTCAGCCAGGTAAAAGCTGCATGTAAAAAGCCCAGAGCAACATTCTGATTACATCCATTCATCTCATCTTGCTGAATGTAATGTCGAGTGTGTGCATGTGTTCTGCATGCATAAAGAATTATGATACCGGTAAATTTCTGGAAAATTTCCGGAACGACTTTACCGGTATATTGAAAAAAGCACTGTTCACACAGGCAAGGACGTTACGGAAATTTTCCGGAAAAGAGCATTCACACATCCATTCTAAAATACCGGTAAATTCTGACATCATTAACCAGAAATGAGCTTTAAACGGCTGCGCTTGTATTTGTAAACATTTGACTAAATTACAAACTCTGTGGATGATCAATATTGTGAACAACTTTCGCAGGATCACTTTCGCATGTCTAGTTGTTCATAATATGTGCGTGTGCAGGCGCTCATAGGCGCACGCAAAGCTTGAAGGATAACAAACAACGGCTTATCATAAGCATCTCATCGATGATTATTTACACAGTTGGCATTAAGAAGAACATATAAACGTGATCTGACTAACTTCTAGCAGCTAAATGTGTCTGGAAAAATATTCAAAGGCTTTTATCCTCACAAACCGCGCGGACGTAAATGCGTCTGACTGTTGTGATTGGCTAAAGCAGACGTCTCACGTCAGCATGTTCTAGACGTGCACGCGCTTATTACGGGAATCTTCCTTCTGCATTCACACAGCGCAACATTCCGGCAAATTGCCGGTATTGTTACAACTTCTCTTTCCGGAAAATAGCCAGAACGAATTTACCGGTATTTTCAAAAAGGACCTGTTCACACATACAACCTTTCCGGAAAATTGTGTCTGTATGTGTGAAAGGGGCTACAGTTTACATTGCTATTTATCTGCTCGTGAAGTGTGACGTCAAGCAAAGCAGCTTTCGGGTCCAAGCGCCATATCAGACTGTATAAAGAGACTCAACAAATGGGAATAAACATTTAAAAAGTGACACAATACTTTCAAAAATCCAGATTTTTTTTATAAATTGATGAAATATTGGTGTCTGAGATGCAGCAAGTCCAAAGACTGTTGTGTACACCATTATTTTATATGATATCACTTTATTGTGTGATATGACAAAAAAAAAAAAAGGTCATAAACAAGTATCTTTTCAATTCAAATGAGTGGCGACTTGGTCCCAGAAACAGTATTCCATACGTCACAACTTAACAAGCGGATAACTATATGAACTTTGCAGTTCTCTGACTTTTAAAGCATTAAATTGCTAAAAAAAAATAATAATAAATCAGGCTCGCTCACCAGGCCGTGTCTTCCATGAAAATTCCCTCTCGCTCCAGCTGCATGAAAAGCTCCCCACCTGCAAAAGAAGAAAGGGTTTTACTATTAACATCAGTTTTACAAGCACAAACAGATGAACTGATAGGAAAGCTTTAATGCATCAGATTTCAAGACAAGTTTACACAACACATTAAACATTTCAGTAGACAGGAAAATAAAGTTAGCGTTCTTAGAGACCTAATGAAGGAAGTTTATTATTTTCCTTTTATCTATACTATTTTTCTAAGATTATACTATATTTCACTGTTAACATTTTTCATCAAAATTGCAATTTTCTTTTTAAAGTGACCAGTTCATTGTTTAAAAATATTTAAATTAACTCTCACTCAGTTCAGTTTTAGTTAACTTCAGACTTTATTTTTTACATTTCTGACGTTTGATTTCCAAGCTAAAAAGTTTATGGCCTAAAAAAGTAAAGTTTCTCACACAATTAGGATTTTTAGTTCTTAAGCATATTGACCTAGAAAATAGGACATTTTTTATGTCAGTCTTAGTACACAATGTAAATACAGAAGGTCAAGTTTTCAATATAAAAACTATTAAAACTTTTTTTTGAGTGAGATGCTAATGGTCTAATCCAGATGAATGATTTATGCTAAGCTAAGCTAAAAATACACCCACCAGACACGGAGAACATGGTAAATGGCATTCAAAAATTATAAAACTCTAATGTTCAACTCTAATGGAATTGTAAAATGAGACTATTTACAAAAATGTGGAGTGTTCTTTTAAATATATTTCCTCCATACAAATAAAAAAATAAAGAAATTTAAAAGAAAAGACTGGCACTAAGAGGTTGAATTGATCCCTTAGCAACTCCACAGCAACAAAAGGAGTGTGGAAAGAATGAGAAGTTGTCTATCTCTAAGAAACAAAGGTTGCTCTTGATTCACAGACCACTTAGGTATTCAAGGATGAGGTAAAGCTTGCCGCCCGTCTGAAAGGCATAGATTAGATCAACGATGAAAGGATGCTTGACTTCCTCTAAGATGTTCCGTTCTGCTTTAGTATGCGCTGTGTCCTTGGCGTTGCGTACAATCATAGCCTACAAACAGAAAGATAAAGGTGACATTGAGGCACTTACATCTACATATCTAATAAGACATGACATAACTAAATGAATTAGCATTGGGAATTCAAGGAATGTTGAACCTTCTTCAAGACTTTCATTGCAAATATTTTTCCTGTTGCAGCACCAGATACTTTCCGAACTTGGAAAACCTACAAAAACAAATAAATACATTTACTTTAAAATGAAATAAATCAGCATACCACAAAATTAATTTTGAAATTGTTTACATTGGTTAAAAATTATTCATATAATTGTAGGTGTCCAATTCAAGTAAAGAAAATGTAAAAATGTAAATTTAAAAGAAATTTAAAAAAAGATTTTACAAACGTTATTTGAAAAATTGAAGCAGAACTTCACTTGTGCTTTCTGTAAAAGTCACTTTTGTCAATTTGTAATCATAGATCAAGCTAATGATAAAAACCCTGATGCTACATGCACTTGATATTAATAAGTGCTATAATGCAAAAAAGATCTTTCAAAAGCAATTTTTTATTTATTAACAATAAGCTAAAAAAAATGCAATAAATTCAACAATTTCAATACAAAAATGTATTAATTGAATTAAGAGTAAAGTAAAATGCTGAGAAATTTAATCTAAATCACTTTTTAAACAGCCAAACTTGATTGATTACAGATAAACAAATGTCAAAATTCAAAATGCATTGGTATTATTATTATAAAAATACTCATATTTTAACCATTTCTAAATTATCCACATCTGATAACATATTTAAAGGTGCAGTACGCAAGTTACGAACTAGGTATTGCATTTCTGAATCAAAACAAACGCAAGCTGCCAGATTTGAGGAGCAGACAGAGTGAGTCTAACGATTGAGCCTAAAGGCTGATTTAAACCGTGTTCTAAATAAAAATAAGAGCATGTGATAGAAGGAATATTCTCCATATTAAAAACAGTTTTGTTCTAACCAACAACTCAAATTTATATGCCATTTTACATGACATTTATTGCTATATACTTAAAGCAGAAGCAGATAGTTCCTCAGATCTTGAAAATATATATTTTTAATTGAACTTTAGACCTGTGAAATAATGCCAACCAACACATATCAGTGATTCAGCATGCACATTTAATAATGTTAAAGCTTAATATGTATTAATTAAATTGTAAATCTTACCATTTCATGAATGAGTGCACTATACTATGCTTCTGAATGCCTGTATTTAAATTTCTGTCATGTTTCATCTTGTGCAAACAGCCAAATTGCTTATCGCTGCAAATCTTCTCATGTAGCATTTTGTTAGGACACAGGGTTACAATGTAACCTGCTCACCTAATGATTATTGCTTGAAATATTTATATTATTTGCTAATTAATAACCTCATGTAAAAACTCTGCTACTGTGCACTGGAGGTCGCATTGCGGTCACTAGCGCATGCTTAGAGAGCCTTTCTGAATGAAGGAATGACATACGCGTTTTCCATCAAGGCAACCCGGGGTGCTGAAATATAATTGCCTAAAGTGGCAATGGGGGGGGTTAAAGAGACCAAAACAAAAACAGACATTCCGGCACATAACTCACATTTTCAAAGCAGAATAGCTGATTTCAGCATTGTTTTTCAGATAAACAAGAATGTTCACTTGCCCTGTTTCTTAAATATCTACAAACATATTTTATTTTTATGCTTTAGAAGAGTCAAAATCCTACATACAGCACCTTTAAATAAACTTCTGAATTGAAAGAAGAAAAAAATATCTCATAACATTCAACAATGTAAAAACAAATTGCCTTGACATGTCCTACAAAAAAAAAAAAAAAAAAAAATAATAATAATAATAATAATAATAATAATACCTTTCCATAACCTCCTTTCCCTAAAACACGGAGAAGCTCAAAGCACTCCGGACGGATGTTCTCTGTGCCTTGGTTCACATTGTCCTCTGATATCTCAATCTTCTCACAGTCATCCATGTTACTGTAATAACAACAAACCACAAAACTATTGATCATGTGCATCATTCAGAATCAGCATCAAATTCGTGAATCTGTTTATTGCTCCCAAGTCCATTTTTTGTCATGAGTGTTTTTTTTTTTATTTAACACGTGTGCATGCTTGTGAACATTTTGTACATTTAACCTTTTAAACCTGCAATATTTCCTGAATGATATAGACCATTTCAATATGGTCATGCCATTGGCCCATGAACATTTCCTTGTTATCAAACTATTTTCTAATTGTAAAAAGAAGCAATTTAATCATAACTTAAAGTTAAAACAGCTGTCATAACATTATTTAATATGTGGCTGTTTTTGCATTCTTCGCTAAAAATGTAAAATAGGACATACGTTGGGAACACTGTTTTTGTTTACATCCCTCAAAATGGTCTATTCACCTTATTCTCTGGGCGAGCGGGCGCTGCCATTTGAATCATTTTGGCTCGGGACTTCCGGTCTCGTTTAATTCCACTCAGTTTTGGATGTTAAAAACAGCTTGTTTTACTGCTTGATGTTGCAAACTGATATTTTATTATTCTATTATTCTACTTTGTCAGTATAATGATGCAAACACTTTGTAGAGCAAGTAATTTGACTGTTTTCAGTCACTTATTATTCCTAGTCATTTCTCTCATAGGCAACTGGATCAGATTTTCTAAAACAACTACAAAAACAAGCGCACGTCCGCATTGAAGAATAAGGTCAATAGCAAAGAGTCATACATACTTTATTAACAGGTTCTGATTCAAAATGTACATTCAATTTGTAATTTTGTAATTATTTTTACAAGTCAAGTTCAGTAATTAGTTCATGTACCAGAACTGTTCATAAACAAATTTCAATAAAGGAAAATTAAAGTAACAAAGTTTTTCCAACATGGATCTTTTTTTAAATGGTCAAATTCAGTTGTTAAAACTGTTTACACACACAAATCCCATAATGCAAATAGCTTTGGTTTCATTACAATAAAAATACCAAAACATCACTTTCTCCCTAACTTTTAATTACTTTTATAAGTAAAGTTCAGTAATTGTTAATAGATAAATCTGGGACATAACCTCAACAATGGGGTATATGCACAGCTACTGTTTTTCAGCCAATGATGAACTTAGAGTGAAAGCTTTATGTGATCATTTTCAATTTCATTGAAAATAATTTCATAAGGTTTCATAAGGTGGATGGAATTAAACACAGTGCTTCTTGTCTGGCCTGAGACCTACTTCATATTGTATATCTATCAGGCAGTGAAAATCACAGATTTTTAAAAAGAAATCAGACCTCAGACATGGCAATTTCATATTGAAAAAACAGTTCAACTGAAGTGCTGAGGCTGGCTGGCTGAAATTTGAAGTCTGTGAATATACCCCATTTCAATACAAAATAAATTGAGCTTTTCTTGTTTTACTTTTGAACACTAAATGCAAAATTCATTATTCATTCATTTTTTTTGGCTTAGTCCTTTTATTCATCAGGGGTCGCCACAGCGGAATGAACCGCCAACTTATCCAATATATGTTTTACACAGCGGATGCCCTTCCAGCTGCAACACTGGGATCGACGTCCATACACGCTCATTCACACACAAAATTAATTACACGTATGCAATTATTTTTATGTGGGTGTATAGGAATGGATACTAGAGGTTGATTCATATGTAAATACAGAGAAATTGTCATTATGCAAGTAGTAGTTTATATACTGTATGCATACATGTGTAAATAATAACATAAAAGGATGAATATTGTTTCTGATTACCGACTTATCCATGAATATCATTTTAGTTAAAAAATCTGCTCAGGCCTTGTTATGTGAACAATTTTAGTTTTGTTTTTTATTATTAAAAACAACATTTCCAAACAAACTGTCAAACTAATTATTAAAAGTATTCAAAAATAGGCAATGTTGGTGGTTATCATCAGAACTGATACTGGAAAACAAACATATTTGAAATTTCTGATTTTTCTATTTGGACATTTGTGGTTACTTAAATCAGAAACATACTAAATGTTTATTAAACAACATACTTACAACTCAAAGCCACTGCACTGGTCCATGAGCTCATTGATCTGAGCCTGCAGAAAAGAGGAGTTAAATGCAGGATCAATAAAAGCTCAATTCTCTGCAACAGCTCTGTTGGGTGGGGAGATGATCAATGCACGAGCAGATAACGTTACGAGGCAACAGTTGGCAGCTCTTCCAGTCTGAACACGAAAGCGTAAGGGCTCAGATTTCGCAATACTATTCCCAGAGATCCCATACGGTGACATGCACCATCTATGGTGCTGCAAACCTAAATGACTGATCCTTGCAAATATTAAAAGACTCACTATCAATGTCATGTTATCATTTAAAGCAATATGCACGAGGAATTTAATATACATCTAATGCAAACTGCATTGCCATGTAGTACAAGAAAGGCAACCAATACGTCCAGCCCTTTAAATTGCCACAACTGTAACGCTACTGTACTACTATACTGTAACACTGCCAAGTAGTCAGCTTGCACACAACCCTATTATCTACACCTCCTATCTTATACTAGTACACAGAAAGCACGTTTCCGCTACTAAAACTGTTATATCTCTGTCACATGTGCTGACAGGCATAATATCGCCGTTACTCAGTACAATAAACACACTGTACGGTGATCTGTTAGCATGTTAGCATAACACACAGTGGCAGTAGCCACTGCCTGGGCCTCAGGCCTGCGCTCTGCCTGCCCGGGGTGGAGAAGCATTCCCGCGTGCAGTTTACTCTAAAATCAGCCGTCTCTTACCTCCTCCAGCTCGTCATCGGACACATTCTCCTCTGGCTGGTCCAGATCGATGTCGAAAACGCCAGCCATCGTTGGTTTCGCGCCTGGAATCACTTCAAACCGCGTGTGGGTCTCGCGCTTCCCGCCTCATGGACATGAACGCACCGTCGCCATGACCGGCATGGACGCGAACTAAACTGACTGACAGACACCCCCGCGCGGAGGAATGCGGGAAAATACTCGCGCTCCGCTTACAAACGGCCTTTATTATCTGACGGGGTGTGTAACTTTTAAAGATTGGAGCAGTATATTATGACATAATAAATATATATAATATAAATTATTATCAATTACTTTTAATATTATCTATCTATCTATCTATCTATCTATCTATCTATCTATCTATCTATCTATCTATCTATCTATCTATCTATTGTTTGCTTGAAATGTGTAGTTTATATATATTATAAATATATATTATTTTTATATATATTAATATATATAATTACACTTTTGATTAAATAATAAAAGTACTGTTTGTTACACAAACTTAAATTTATGTTTAAAATATTTAATAATTAATAGAACAGTAGATAAAAATATACAATTAAAGGTTATTTCTGTAAAAATATATATGTTATTATTTAACTACAAATAGATGATTACATATGGGGATTAAAGAGGCTAAATCAATAGATTATTTCTAATCAAAATGTAAAAATATGCTTTATTTCTCTAAGAATACAGAAAATTACAAAGTAGTGCAATTGGAGAATAAATAGACCCATAAAGGCTAGAAATAATCCAAAAACGTAATTTAACTACGATGTCTTACAAAATAAAAGCAATATAAATAAAGTAAAAAAAAAGAAGGAATAACATTAAAATAAAGAAAATGTAGAAATAAAGAATATTTCTTTCATTTTGAATGTGATTTGTACATGAATACAAAAGCAGAACAAGTGAGTCGCAGAAATCTAAATGTGTTTTGTGCGCCATCTGCTGGTGGTACTTTTTTACTCAATGTCCCATCATGCATCAGTACCGATGCTTACAAACCTTCACCCGCCTTCAACCGTAAACAGTCAGATGATCAGCTTCTACTTCATAAAAGTCTGAAGCAGTAACGTTAGAAACGTAAAGTTATTTGATATTGTGTATGTCTTAGGGTTGTTCTGTCTCTCCTTACATTAATGTCACCTCGTTAATTTAAGTTAAACCTAGTTTAACTTAACGTTATATTAACTTTATACACAATGCTATGCTGTCGCGATGTTTAATTGCTGAGATATGTCGGTTGTAAGCTTACAGTTAGGTCAGTGTGGAAACCAAATAGGACACGAGCTATTCAGTGTCATAAGCGATGATTCTAATGGACCAAACAGAAAGAAGTACAAGCAATGCAGCGACGAGAGATTCTTCTATGAAAACTCCGCTGGAGGTATGTTTAGCACACTTATGTTTGCTAACACATCTCTAATAACGTTATTTGATATTTATTAGCTTCTTGTGGTTTTAGTATAGTGAAACTGTAATAACCATTGTTTTTGGAGTAGCATTTGTAATAACAGTTTTAACGTAACGTTACTACAAACGCCATGGTTAAACTATATGAAACGGTAGCATGGTTGATTGGTGGTTGGTTTAAATGGGGGTAACGCAAGTAACGTGAGTTACGTAATAACATTACTTTTCTAAGTAACCAGCAAAGTAACACATTACAAAAATGTAATATTTGAGTTTCTAAAAATGTATTATGAGTTACTTTTTAGTCACAATGAATCACACAGTCAATGAGGGAATGTGTTCATTAATTTGATCGCATTGAAGAAAAGGAAAAGAGGATTGTCTCAACAGACAGTGATTTTACTTAAGACAAAGGACAACAGTAGCAAACACATTGCTTTAAACTTTCATTAGTCTCTTTATATGACATGTATAGCTCTGGGCTCAGGAAGTTCTCAGATAAAATTATCCTAAAATATTTAGTTTTGTATACAGATGTATATGATGTTTTAGAGGTAAATGAAGGTGTAGGTTATACAGTGCATCCTCGTTTTAAAAAGACAGTACTATTCTATATAAAAAAGAAAGAAAAAACGTAAAAGTTACTGAAAAATAACGTAACACATTACTTAAGTAATGTAACTAGTTACTTTTTTGAGGGGGGGAGTAACTCATTATTGTAATGAATTACTTTCAAAAGTAACTTTCCCCAAACACTGTTTAAATACAATCTCTTTTCTGTTTTAAAGTAAAACCATGATTAATTTTCATAACAAGGTCATTTTATGTCTTTCAGAGCTCGTGGCACGGTCAGTACTTGTTGATATGGAGCCCAAAGTTATCTCACAGGCCCTAGCCAAGGCTTCAAAATCTGGAAGATGGAGATATGGAGACAAAGCACATTTCTCCCAGAAGCAGGGCTCTGGAAACAACTGGGCTAATGGGTAAGAGGATCTGCTCTTGAGTGTTTGATGTGTTTGTGATGATGTCTGAGCTTAATGTAGTTGTCTGCAGGTTCTGTGTTCATGGTCCTCGTCACAAGGAGGATGTGGAGGATCTAGTGCGGATGGAGGTGGAGCGCTGTGATCGTCTGGCCGGGATCTTCACCATGATGAGTGTTGCAGGCGGCACTGGCTCTGGTGTGGGCACCTACATCACTCAACGTCTGAGGGATCTTTACCCACAGTCCTTCATCTTAAATCAAGTGACCTGGCCGTATGGAGCTGGTGAGGTAGTGGGCTTTTTTTTTGCATTTGAATTAGGGCAGTCTATGTATTTTTTTTAATCTCAATTAATCAAAACATTTATTGTAAAATTAAGCTCAATTCGTGTTTAACTTGTTTATTTTGTCACCTTTTGTCATATCCAGCAAAGTCTTTAAACATGTATACTTGGAGACTTAGAACTTATTTAAACTGAATTATTTTGGGGGTTCATATGATAAGTACGCAATAAAAAAAAAAAGACTGAAAAATAATGTGGCCAAGGATACATTCAATATTTTGTTAGTGAACAGTTAACACACATACATTATTTATCTGCACATTTACAATAACACGATCATGTATTTGCATGATATAATGCAACATAAATTATACATAATTCACTGGTAACCGATTTTACCAGTTTGTCATGTAGCTTACTATGTACATCAGCAGACTTGAGACGCAGGTAAGACAAAAACAAGTAAATTACAGGGTGAGAATGTGGTAAAACCTGAAAACGTGATAAAAATCAGGTGAGGACTTTTTCTTAATTGCTTTTTAAAACTGTCGGTTGAGTTAGGGAAGTGGGTGGCTGGGTCAATCTGTGCTTTTGAAAACACTATTGGTTGGCTTTAGGGAAGGAGAAGGGTGGGTCTGTTGATTGGTCAGTCAGTGGCCTCTAGTGCAGTGGCTCTCAAACTTTTTTCATCAAGTACCACCTCAGAAACAAATTGTCTCTCCAAGTACCACCAAAATAAGCAGCATTGAAATACAGTAGCATATTAGGCCCAGTAAAGCAGCTACAACTCTGCACAGTTAAAAAACGTGGTATATTACCTCAGAAATATAGGCTATGTGTCATATATGGCATATTATATACATCATTTTTGATCAATTTAGAAATGTGTGTAGCATGTACATGACATATTTCATTCCTCCGCGTACCACTAGAAGGAAGCCTGCGTACCACTAGTGGTACACGTACCACAGTTTGAGAACCACTGCTCTAGTGGATTTACATGAGAACAGCAGGTGTGAATGGCACTCGCCAGTGAAATTTGTGATCTGAAAAAACGTACACAGCGGCCTCTGGTGGATTCGCAACAAAACAAAAACTGCTAAAAAAAAATTAGCTCCTAGCATGTATTTGGCACTCTCCAGAAATGTACATAGCGGTGCGTTTTCAGAATGAGCCTGTGTTGATTTATTTATTTTTTTATTCTAGTATAATTTTTTTTCTGCTTTAAATTATGTATAATATTGAAATTTTAAAGAAAATACTTTGTTACACAAATATGACAGTTTTAGAGATATTTTAAATCTAATGTCTAAATATTAGACTACTGGGTGGGGGATACCCAAAAGGTTATTTTATTACACACTTTAGATTGGTCTAATTTGGCCAATGTAAAATCTATTGTACAGTTATATTCTAAATATTTGTTCCTAAAGCATCTGCCTGACATTTTTATAATATTAAACTCATTTTCAATAAGCTTTTCTCAATCATGAAGTGATAAAAATAGATATTCAAACCCCTGCTCTGTAATAACCTTTAATCATTGTCAACAGGCGGTTCATTACGCTGTGGCGACCCCAGATTAATAAAGGGACTAAGCCGAAAAAGAAAATGAATGAATCAATGAATATTATGTCAACAAAATGAAATTATTGCATTTGATTATGCCACATTTTACACTGACCCAGACACATTTACACACTTTACAAGACGAGGCATACTATTTTGGTGTTTGCATCAAATTATGTTTGACAAAAGTGATTTGAAATAAATATGATTAATAATAAAATTATGTTAACGATAACTTTTGTGAAGACAAAAATCTAGATGAGGGTAAAACTATGTTTATTTTGCCTTCAGTGCCAAATATTACATTAGTTTTTGTTCAAATGTAAATAAAAGCTGAGAAATATTTTTTTCAACAATGATACCTCTCGTACATCATCTTATTATCTTTAGGGAGAAGCCTGAGTCATTTCCATTTCCCAAAAAAACTGGTTGGTAGAATAAAAGTAACTTTAAGTCAGAATTTGTATACACATGCACACATTTTTAGTGGGTCCTTCCTTAAACTATGTAATAGAAAAACAAACTTCAGAAGTGTGCATTACATTTTCTTGTTTAGCTTTTTCAAAAATACAAAAAAAATCACTGTGATTAATCAGCTGGTAAAGTACGCAGATTTTTATTAATGAAATATTTTAGATTTACTTTATTCACCTGTGTTGTCTTGCAGTTTTAAAAGCCATAGTAAACCAACATAAATGTAAAGATAATATTTCTTATATCAAATGTTTTGAACTATAATGAAATAAAAGGTTCATTAATTTTTAAATTTCAATCTAATAACTGTTTTTATCCTCTTTTACAGGTGATTGTGCAAAACTACAACTCTGTTCTGACTCTGTCCCATCTCTACCAGCTCTCTGATGCTATTCTGGTTCATGAGAATGACACGGTGCACAAAATCTGCAGCCAGCTGATGAACATCAAGCACATCTCCATCAGTGACATAAATAAAGTTATCTCTCACCAACTGGCCAGCGTCCTTCAGCCCGTTTACACCGCTCATTCACCCGACTATTACAGCAGGAACCCCATAGGTACAAATGACTAATTTTTCATCAATAACAGACAGTCGTTTCACTGAAATGACACTCATTCAGTTGTGTTTATCCGCTGTGTACAGGGGAATTGCTTACCTCCTTGGTGTGTCACCCAGAGTACAAACTGCTCAGCTTGTGTAACATTCCTCAAATGTCTAGCACGTCACTGGCCTATAGTGTGTTTAACTGGCCTGGTTTGCTCAAGCATCTGCGTCAGATGCTAATTGCTAGTGCTAGGATGGAGGAAGGTGAGTGCTATGATGACGTAAGCCAATGTACTGTTATGAGGGATCTTTTATGAATGACACAAATTGAAGAATACTAAAGCCCCAGTCAGAGCACACAATTTTTATTGTCGATTACGAAAGTCATTATGTCAGATTATGTGATTTTTGTCTTGATAAATTTTGACTTGTCATTGGTAACAATAGTGCTAGTCAACATTTTCCTTCACGATTAGTCATTCTGTGACGTCTACGACAAGCATTATTTCCCAAAGCAGTCACAAGTGTTCCTATAACAAATATTATCTCAATTTAACTTTTTTTAATCTTATTTTAATCTCAATAAACACTGATGCTTGCAGACAACTAATAACTACATTATTTAAAGGCATTCGTTACAACATGGATTGGATCAAACTTATGATTAATTTTTAATATCAAGATATTTTCTTTGAAATCTTAATGTATATTTTCCTCCCCTGGGTTTCTTACTGTCCTTTGCCATGAGTAAGACGCAGAAAATGAAAGCACATTAGCAGCAGCAAGGAAAAATCAGATGCTCAAGACATAATCTTTAAAATAAAGACATATTTAAAAAATGAGCAAATATATACCTGAGATTTGTGATACAAGCACAAACAAAAATATCATTTGTATATTTTTCTTTGAAACGAATATCGTTTGCTATAATTTGTATAATTAGTCATCTTTAAACAAGAATAACGAATAACAATTGAGGTGACATGCTTTAAAACAAGTCCACTATATGCACCAAAACACTAATTGCAATGAGATTGTGTTGGTTTGTGAAATAAAATAAAAATGTAGCCTTGATAAAATTAGTGAAATATTCATAGTTTCAGAGTAGCCTATATTAAACTGCTTTCCCTGTTAATGACAAGTTGAATCAGCAGAAAATGCTTTTGCAATGTATTTGCAGCACTGAACATGTTCCCAGATTTTCTCGGAAGATCAAACTCGATTGGAAGGATGAGAGAATTCAGAAACTTGTGAAAATGAAGATGTTTGTGCCAATCTTTCAGATAAAATTGCTTAAAAAGCCCTTAATATTTTAGAAAAAGTAGTTAAAGTTTGCATAACTAATGACTGATATGACCCACCCATTCAATTATGCAACCTATATTTTTGATTACCTGGCCATCGTAATAACGGCAGCACCCATTGAGATAACCAAGAAAAAATGTGCTCTTATTGCTCACCCACAATATGGAACTCATCGTGAAGAATGAGAAAAAAATTAAACATGCAACATGCTTTCTGCCATGGTGTCATGAAGTGTCACAGGCATGGGCTTGGTTATCGTGAACTATGTCTCATTACGCAAGAAGAAGCAATTGAATCTTGTGTCACGACACCCTACGTCAAGGAAAACATGTCGAAATTGTGGCAAATTCATGTGATCTGACCGGGGTTTACATATTACATTAAGGGATAGTTACCCAAAATAAAAACTCATCATTTACTATTTACTTGTTCTAAACCTGTTTAAGTTTCCTTGAAAACAGATATTTTGAAGAATGTTGGAAACTGGTGGCCATTGACATCCTCTCTTTTTTGTGCCAGTTTCCAACATTCTTTAATATATCTTCTTTTTTTCACCTGAGATTGAGTAAACGTTGAGTAAATGTAATTTCTTTGTATGTGAAACAAGCCTTTCATCAATTATCAACTAAAAAAATCTTTCTTAAAGGGATTGACTGGACAGTGAATGTCCCATCAGTGGTCCTATCTGGAGCAGAGAGTGTGACAAACATCAGGCATAAAAGTTTCAATTCGTCACTGGCTAATCTTTTAATACTTAGAGGGAAAGACGTGTCTACTGCAGTTACAGGCGAGTGGACTTCCAATATACTTCCAGCCATTTACATGCATTATTTTAATCGGAGAACATTCTTGGTTAGACTTTACGGAACACTTCTTTCAATTACTTTTGTATAAACACTTCATGTTCAGTACCATCAGAAATTTATTCCAGGATTTTTTTTACTTAGACTCCTTTTGTAAAAAAAAAAGTAATTTTACTTTTATATTAATAAATTGTTTCTTTTCATTGCGTCTTAAGACAAATAGCTAAGCATAAACAGGAGGCTGAAATAGTTTTTTATTTTTAGAAGAAATTATTTACTCTTAAAATAGTTCCCATCAATTTCAGTAGAAGTTTTTTTTTTTTTTTTTTTTTATACAGTGGAAGTCAATGGGAAAAAGTTTGGTTACCAATAGACCTAGGACTTATATGGACATGACCTCAATCATTTTTAGTCTTGTAATAAATATTTACAAATTCACAAATAACCTTAAACACGATGTTGAGGTTTTTAATTGTACATTTACCTAATAGGACATTTAATAGTGTGTATATAGGAAATTTTAACATTAACCTTTTTAACATACTTGTACCTTTTTAACATCAAATTACAGATCTAAATAATTTGTCTTTTGAAAATGTTTATGACTATTTACATTACTATTCTGCTGTATAATAATTATATTATTAGTGGCATAAAATGAGATAATGAGGGATATTTATTTTGATGGTCCATTAAAGTATTAGTAGACTATCTGCTTAATATCTGCTGATACTGCTCCTTCAACAGACATTTAACTGACTATAAGTAACTTTGCAAGTACATGTCAACTAACACTAACCCTAAGCCCAACCCAACAGTCTACTTATAGTCTAATGAGAAATTGTTGGCATGTAGATGCGATGTAACTTAAATTCAACTAGCGTACTATCGAAATAAAGTTTGACCTAAAATAATCTCAATATGACAATAATATCGCTTATCACAATGAGTAAAGGTTAGTTTAGAAAAATGATATTTTATAAGTGACCTGTATGAGAAGCTAACAAGCAAGAATTCTTCAATCAACAGATGGATTTAAGGATCCCTCGTTATATGTGCCGTGGCTTAAAGCAGAGAATAGTTTCAGCACATGGAGCTCGCCTATACCCTTCAATGGATATGAGAAGTCGGCCACTTTGGTCAGTAACAGCCAGTCGCTTCTGAAACCCCTGGACAATATAGTTAGAAAGGCTTGGAACATGTTTGCTTCAAGGTGAGAAAGACATTTGAATAGCAAAATTTGGCTAACTTTATTGCTTCATAAAAATGCGCTTGTTTTCTTGTAGGGCCTATATTCACCAGTATACAAAGTTTGGAATCTCGGAGGAGGATTTTCTGGACAGTTTTACGGCACTAGAACAGATCATCTCCAGCTACACACATCTTTGACATCATAAAGACTGAAAAAGCTACTTTTGCATGATGCCAAATGAGTGGCCTCTGCAGCAGTTGTATTTATAATTATAAGATTGTTGTTAAAAATTATACATTCGAATGGAAATGAAATCAGCAAAGTAATTATGATTTCTGTTCACTTCCCCCACCCCCAGACATGCACAAATGCTCATTGTGCATCATGTCCGCAGTGGTGAGGCTAAACATCCTCGCTCAGTCAAATAAGTTAGGAAAATGATTTTATTTTGGGAGAGAAAAAAAAAATACTGCATGTTAAATGGGACGAGTGTAAGGCGTATGAACATGATTTAATACTAGAGTACCCGCGGGGTCCTAAAAGCATTGAAATAGTCTTAAATTTGATCATCTCAAATTAAGGCCTTGAATATGGTTTACAAAGTCCTTAATTTCATTAAAAAGGTCTTATTTTATTCATTTATTTTTGCCTTTCCTAGGATTAAGTACATACCATAACAAAATGAACTGTTACTAATCTAGGCTAATTAAAAATTCATGCACGTCATAGCAGAAAGTGCGAAAGCGTGAGCACCCGTTACTATGGTTACTAGACAAGTGAGGTACAGAACAAGATTGTTGCTAGCCTAGTTTGTCAGCTAAAATGGGAAAGTGTCGGTTTAATCCGTTGTGGCCAAGAAATCCAAATTACGTTTAAGTCAAGCCTGTGACTGGAAATGACCACAACGCCTACTGCTGTTGGTGCCAGAAATCTTTTAAGCTAGCGACGATGTGGGCTCTAGACTCCCATATGAGGAGTGCCAAACACACCGTGTGTAGTACTGCTCGTCAGCTCCAGCCAGCTATTGTGCAGTTCTGTGCACCGGAGACCTCTTCGATTACTGAAACAGGTTGGCTATCAGTAATGAAGAAATTTCTACATTGGAAGCATTGCCACCACAGCCAAGGAACATCCTATCCTTACTGTGGCTTAACAACAACTTTGCGGGCAGAGGTGATGTAGGTCTTTAAAACAATCTCTGAGCACCACTCTTACACATCGAATGAGAACTTCAAAACCATGTTTGCTGACTCTGAGGTTGCAGCTACATTCTCATGTGGAAGCAACAAAACTGCATATATTACTAAATTTGTATCAGCTCCTTTTATAACTAAAGAACTGACTGACCAGGTAAATAAGGCCAATGGGATTGTGGTCATGTTTGACAAGAGTCTCAATAAGATGACGAAAAGTAAGCAGTTGGACCTTCATATTCGCTACAGGGTGGACGACGATTGAATATAACTGATAGTTAAAATAAAATGTATTATTTAATTCCAGTAGCTCACTTATATATAATTATTTTCTAGAGTTCACAATTTATACAGGTTTGACATTTTCCCCTTATACTTCTGTTGGAATGAGTACGAAGTTGGCATTGAATTTCATTTGAAATGGTCTTAAAAAGCCTTGAATTTCATTTGGAGGATCCCAGGGGTACCCTGAATACTGACGTTTAACAGCACCCTTTAGGGCCCTATCATACACCCGGAGCAATGCGGCGCAAGGCGCGTTGCAAATGTTATTTGCTAGTTTCAGCTTGACGCAAGTGCCGTTTTGCTGTTTTGCACCACGTTGTTTAAATAGCAAATGCATTTGCGCTCATGTGCGCACATAGGCGTTGTAGTCTAAAAAAGAAGGCGTTCTGAGGCACACTGCTGGCGCGTTGCTATTTTGAGAAACTATAATAGATTTTTCATTAGACCAAAACAAACCCAGTCTAAACTCCAGCTCAGAGTTGCGCCTCGCTTACACACTGCTTAATAGCCTAACACACAAGATGTAGAGCAATACGCAAATATCTTTACATATAAAAAATTTAAATATTAAGGATATAATAAGAATATATAGGATATAAATATAATGGATTAAAATATTACAAAACATATTATTTTCTAGCCTACATAAATATGAAAAACCACTGCTTTTATGCCTCCTTCATCTCGGGAGGCTTTTTCAGTTCAATTTGCTTTTGTATAATATTATTATTAGCAGTATTATTTATTATATCCATATTTATATTTGTTTTATTAAAAACAAGCTTAGATTTGCCCACCTGTCAGGTTTTAGACCATATGGGGCACAGCATGTGTTTTAGGATATAACTCAGGTTTTTGAACACACTTCGTTATTATTGTTCATTTATTCATTTTCTGGAAATTAGAACTAAATTTAGAAATAGTTTTGAAACAAATCTTTGCGCTTAACAAACAAAATTAATTATTTATAGGCTAATTGATGTCTGTGCATAAAGGTTTCCCTATCTACGAGAGCGAAAGTGAAAGTAGATAATTTATCTCTCATTCTCACGCGGTAGATGCTCTGTTCAACTGTTTTCTGTCAAAAAAACTGTTAACTGTTTGCTTGTGAAATGCTCAGTTTTTTCACTTACACTTACCTTACGTCCTGTAAATAGCAAATGTGCTTATGGTGCGACTCAGCTGGCTCTTAAAGGTAATGGGAGATGAGACTCTGATTGGTTTATTCTCAAAACACACCTATAACTGACTAAGAAAATAAACTCAACCCTTTTAGACCATGCGCCACGGCGCAAAGCGGCTTTTCCCGTCCTTAAATTAGCAAAAGTGGATTCTGACACGTCCTGAATGCGTTTGCGCCCTGCGCTTTCCATTTTGTGCATGGACCATTAAAAACAGAGCCCTTTGTCAACGTCTCAAAAAAATATGAGTTTAAAGCCTGTCCCATGCACAGAATGGAAAGTCCAATCATTGCTCCACACTTTTTGCACATATGAGTGCTTTTTTTCATTATTAGACTTGATTTGACACACCAGCTCTGAAAATGGAGAAAAGCACTGTCCAGCTGACAACTCTGATTTGCTGGTCAAGAGAAACGGTGTGAAAATAATGCAAAACCTTAATCATGTTTATTTCTAAAATGCTACTACAAAGGTTCACTACAAAAAGTGAAACAGGAGCAATCAAACATTTTAATTAGATTTTAGATCTGACTTATTTTTAAAACAGATGTCTTACCTTTCAAAAATGAATGTTGTCTGTCACTGCTTTTTAAGGGAGGACCCAGAAGCAGTATGAACAGGGTACAGTTTATTTACAAAAAAGGAACACAAGAGGATGAGGCAGGAAGACACAATAGGGCAGGGCACATATAGGAAAACTGGCTGGTCAAGAAAGTGGGAGCTCCAATCTAGGTAGCAGCTCAAGGAACCACAGGCTTCACATTGGAAAAGGTAACTCGTGAAGCACCAGAAGGTCTGTCAGAACTGAAGAATCAGTCGTCAGGGATTACTCAGGAACCAACAAAACAGACACACAGAAAGATAGGGCAACATGAGAGGCAAAAATATCAATCAAAAAGGGAATACATATTAAAAAACTAAAGTTCTAGAAAAAAATTAACTAACAAAAGAATAGAAGTACAATCAAAATAAATGTCAACAATTTTGCTGAAAACTTAAGAAAGTAACAAAATAAAAAAAAAAGGTTATTGAAGTGTAAATCAAGAGCTGTACCAGGGTTAACAAGCCTGCAGTTTCCTGCAGAATGGGGCTAGTTTTAACCACTTGCTGTGGGCTGTGTTTTTTTTTTATTCCGTGGGTTAAAATATTGATATATTACATCAATTATGTTTATTTAATTGCATTGAAATATTTTACTCTACCAATTCGTATTCTATCAAAACCCCTAGGATGACGAAACAGCTAACTTCTGTGACTTGCAAAGGCGCTGTAAAAGAGAGTCTGTCTGTGTGCAGTAGCTTTCTTATATAACAGTAACCAATTGGCAGTCAGGAAACCATGTATAATGCACACAGCAATTTAAAGTATGCCCTTTTTAAAACGGGAGTGGTGTATTTTGAATTTCAATAACTATTTGTCTGAAATAAATTACTTAATCTGAGTTCTAAAATGTATTTCTTTAGATTTTTTGTCTTATTATCCCTGCCTTATTTGTTGCAGAGTACCCTACTCTAATATTTACATTCTATTTAATTGTGGTCTCCTTGTTCACTAATCTATTTCTAAAATAAAAATGAGCAATAAAAAGGTGTGGAGCACCAGAATCAGATCATATTAAATTAATTTGAAAATATTTTGGCTATTGTTGATATCCAGGAATTTTCAAATGTATTTTTTTCCAGATAAATTCTGCAGAATTTATAATTATTGTTTTTTTTATTATTATTATTTTATTAAAATGGCCAAATTGTGACTGAGGGCATTTGCATGTGCTGGCCAGTTTGTTTTCTGTCTAATGAATGAGAGTAGGCTACAGTTTTTTTTTTTTTACTTTAAAACGTTAACAGATTGCTATTTTCTCCTAATGATATTGTATACGATGTAATAAATTTGTATTTTAAAAATTAGTCTTGTTTTAATTTTTGTTCTTGCAATTTTTTAGGAAACATTTTTAGTACATCAAAAGTGTGGTTATGATGACATCTGACTAGTTAATGCAGTATTTAAATCAAATAGTATTAATTAATATTTACCCATAACCCACAGTAAATAAAAATAGTAAATAGTTACATAAAAAGCAACAACATGCAAAAAAAGACCTCATCCTTTCATTTTTTGTCATAGGATTGTGTATTAGATTGAATAGTATGTTAGATTAACAACACAGACTGATTTTTGTAGCACCAAGTTAAACTTTCTGGCTCCTTTATAGGAAGCAAATGCATTGAAAATAAACACAGGCCACAACTGAACATTGAGGATGATCTCCAAAATTAAACCAATTGACTTGTGCTGAAAACATGCTGTCCACCAGTCTCATTGAGGTGAAGTTAATAATAAATTAAACAAATGAATAAATCATTATATAAAGCCTATGATTGTTAAGTCTGTTGCACTTTTTTGTGTAATATGCACATGTTTATATAGGTCAATTGTTGTGTGTGCAAAATTTGTATATTTATAACCACTTCTGAGGAATGTTGGGGTCACGAGTCACAGGCAATGTTATTTTGAGGCTCGGGGGCTGAAAAGTTTGGGAACAACAATTAAAACATCCTTAGCATGTAGTCCTGTATAAGACTGAAATTTAATTAATAAAAAAAATACTTAAAAGTCATACATTTGAAATAGTGACTGACACCTGCAGAAACCATGGTTGTGATGTTCCATTCCACTATGGATTTTTTATAAATATCTGTTTTACAATACATGACTCTTCTTTTTGTACTATTATGTTTACATCAAAATGAGTAGACTAAAAAGTTATAATTATTGAGCCAAAAAATATAAAACCCAATTATGTATACCCTATTTTAATAAAAGAATGTGTGTAAATAAAAACAACTTGTTTAACTTCTTATATATATATATATATATATATATATATATATATATATATATATATATATATATATATATATATGTATATGTATATATATATATATAAAACTTGACATTAACTTTTTTTCTCACCACCCACTGGTCAATTTCAACGACAAAATTTTGTTGTTGGAAACTGCATTTATATAATTTGACTTTTGCATGCTAAAAGTACTCAAGTAAGACACATTTTACTTGATTTGGGTCATTAAAATAACCCTGACTACCAATATTATGATATTGCTACCCTAAACCTGCTGTAGTCAACCTAAAACCTAAAGTAGTTTGCCATAAAACCAAAACAAAACCCATTCTTGTCTTATGATTCTTGAATAACTGTAAGTTCATGACATGTTAAATATATATCATAATCTGCTGCATGGTCTTAAACATACTGAATAATAATAAATACAGTTATGTAACAACATTACATAACATTACCGTTATGTCTTTAGACATCGTTGATTACCTTTTAATTACCTAAACCAAATGTTGACTAATGAAGGTACATTTAAAACAATCATTTATTTGTTAGACTACTTACGGTAACTGTTGAACCATGTTGCATAAAAGCATTCAACAGACTTATATGACTGTATTGCTGTAGAGGACAAATAAAACACAAGACAGGTGTTTAGAGTATAGTTTATTTGGTTTGACCTGCAAATTTATCTAAACAAGATAAACTTTCAGAAAACAGCACGGAAACATTATAATGCGCATGCTCATGAATACAACCCACGGGTGTCTTCAACGGTTGTCTTCAAAAGTCCTTCTTTGCTCAACAACTCCGCTGAAAAACAAAGCAAAACATTATAACAGCCAGGCATACAGTTAAAACATTAACATGGTTTCTATTTTAAACTGTAGTAAACTAAAGTTTTAAACTATAGTTTAAAATAGACAATGAGTGGCCCTCGCTGCTCCTACCCACCATAACCCTCGCAGCGGGGTCCCACTACCGGCCTCAACTGTTTCCCTGAGGGTCCTCACGGCTTGTACTGATCCCTGCCTAGGGTTCACAAGCCGCACGCCCCAGGGAGTGCACGAGCTAACCGGGCGCCAGTCCGTGCCAGTGTTCACGGGAATGATGCTCGGCGGCACAATTCGAGCAACAAACACGTAATATTCTTCGCGATATTGCGTTTATGTACGCAAACCGCGAGGAGCTACAGCACAGACGGGCCAGAGTGAAGCTTCACGAAGGGACTTCGTGAGATTGGCGTGGCTCCACCTGTACTGTCGGTATTGAACTCACCTTGGTGAAGTACAAACAGCAACACTGAGCGAAATGACAACACTGAGAGAGAACCGACGATGCAGATGCAAATGTTTACAATGCGACGTCACTGCTTTGAGTCTCGTTGTCATGGTGAGCGCTGAAGAGACACCTCATTGGAGCAGACAGCCTCAAGGACACACTGCTCTGACAAACTCCTAGTGGTGGTAAGCTTCTTATTATCCAAGATCGCCATCTAGCGGTCACATGACCTAATAGCATGTTACTTGCTACTCCACTACATCATGCCCGTAGCCGGGGGTGGGGGCATGCCTAACCCTAACCTAAACATAAACCCAATTTGTACCCTACTAATTATTAATAAACAGCTAGTTAGTTTATTAAGCTAGTAGTGTTAGTTTAATTGTTTGTTAATACTGTGAATTGTGACCTAAACTGAAAAAGTGTTGCCAAAAGGTCCAGCATTTGTCCTTTTAATTATTTTATGTAATTTTATATTATATATTTATCAAATAATTAATATAATACATTTATATTCAATATATATTCCTGTCACGTCTGTGTTTTTGAGGCTGTTTGCTCACTTCATTCGTTTTTTTGTTCTGATCAGATATCCATCCGATCGCTCAAACCACTTCAGAAGGTCATCTGGGATGCATTCCAGATGAAACTGGACAGGTCTAATCATAACCTGAAATGAGCTTAAGTGAGAATTGGTGTCTGTACTGCAGTTCGTTGGCCTATGCTAAAGCACGTAGTTTAATAGGCCTAGATGTAGACGAAATGAGCAGTCAGTCTTGTTGAGGCTAGCCTACTCCTAATTGAGTGGAGGAACTATGACGTCAATTTGTATGCAAAAACCCGTAAGCGAGTTAGAATTTTAGCAGTTCCGGTTCCCTTGTCCCAAAGTCAATGGGTTTTCTCAATTGGGTTTCAGTAAAATCGCTTAAATAAGGTTCGTGGCTAACACAAACTCAAAATACTTTCACGTTTTGTTCTACGACATAAAACACATCAGTTACAGCACACTCTTGAATTTTTCAATCGGTTACGCTTCTTTAAAAAGACGGTTGCTATCAAGTTGCTCAATGGGACTGCAGGCTTGTGTTGGGCATTTGGATTAGTCTGTTATTTAGGTATTTCCATGAATAGTATTATATAGTTTGCAGTATTATTCTAATTGGGAATTTAGATTGTGTGTAGATAATTCCTTCACTTGTAAAGGCTGTCGAGACAGACTCATTTGTTAATCATTTATTTTAATCAAACAATGTTATGAAGATAACGTTACTGCTTACTAGTGCAGCCTGTCTCTCTCCTGCTCTCAGTGATGCAAACGTATGAATAAACGTGTAGAAATACATGCATGTAGGTCAGTAAATGGTGAGTGCATTTTCATTTTTAGGGTGAATTATCTCTTTAGGGACTCCATACTTTGGTTGCCAAATCCAATAAAACAAGGCCTAATGGACCTTGTGCCATGCTAAGCAAGCATCTCTTTCTTTTTAGACTTCCGACTGTTTAAGCACTCTTTGGTTGTCAAAAGACACAAATAAATTGTGGTGATGAGACCCTCTATTTAGGATATAAATTTGCCATACATACAATATTTTTAGGTGACGCAGTAGGTAGTGCCGTTGCCTCACAGCAGGAAAAGGTCACTGGTTCGAGCCTCAGCTGGGTCAGTTGGCGTTTCTGTGTGGAGTTTGCATGTTCTCCCTGCATTCGCGTGGGTTTTCCTCCGGGTGCTCTGGTTTCCCCCACAAGTCCAAAGACATGCTGTACAGGTGAATTGGGCAGGCTAAGTTTTCCGTAGTGTATGAGTGTGAATGAGTGTGTATGGATGTTTCCTAGAGATGGGTTGCGGCCGGAAGGTCATCCGCTGCGTAAAATTGTGCTGGATAAGTTGGTAGGTCAATTCCGCCGTGGCGTTTAATAATAAAGGGACTAAGCCGAAAAGAAAATGAAGGAATAGTATTTTTTAGATATTTAAACTGTTATGGTCACCCTGAATGACCTTTTAGGGGATGTTTGGTGTCTTTTATCAATTAGTTGTTTTGATGAGTGAAAACCTTCCCTTAAGTGTGTCTTTATGCCATTGACTATGTACTTTTTCAGGGACAAAAAGGTACTTTCAAGAACAACATTGGCTTATTTTTTTGAGCCCCTCCAAATCTTACTAGCAAAAAATACTGAAAATACCACAATAAGTTCAACTTTATTACTGACCACATTTAAATGCCATAGTTTGACTTCTGACAGATTGGAGCTTTAGTGTGACATCAGTTAAAGCTGCAGTGGGTGATCTGCCAAAATGCTAACTGGTTAGCATAATATTTCAAATACAATCCCTCCCCTGCTGTCCAAAGCCACGCCTCCTGAAATCACGAACGCGCACATTAAAGATGACAGACCCACTAGATCATGTCATTCGCCCGTTAGAAAACTTTAAAATTGAAAATAAACACAGGCCACAACTGACCATTGAGGATGATCTCCGAAATTAAACCAATAGACTTGTCCTGAAAACATGCTGTCCACCGGTCTCGTTGAGGTTGGGTTATTAATATTGAATTAAACAAATGAATAAATGATTATATAAACTATAGCCCATGATTGTTAAGACTGTTGCACTTTTTGTGTTGGCAATATGCTCATGCTTATATAGGCCTATTGTTATGTGTGCATGCAACATTTGTATATTTATAACCACCTCTGAGAAATGTCGGGGTCACAATGGTTTTAAGAGAAGACTTAAAAAGTCATACATTTGAAATAGTGACTGACACCTGCAGAAACCATGGTTGTGATGTTCCATTCCACTATAGATTCCATTCCACTATAGACATGGTTACATCAAAACGAGTATTAAATATTAAGCCAAAAATATACAACCGAATTATGTATACGCTACTACTAGTTTTATAAAATGATATGTGCAAATAAAAATACACACTTTTGTCTTTGCAGACCTTTCATCTTTGCATTAACTCGTGTTGTATTACAGTTTTTTCAGTCGCTTGGGTAAACTTGTCAGATTTAAAATTTGCTAAGCAGTAAGTGCATTTCTCAAAAAAGCACATACAAATAGCCAAACAGCATGGATTACCTGCAAAAGCCAGTCTCTTGCTTAAAGTCCTTGGTTCATCTCTCAATGAACATGTCAGTGCCGTCAGAATGACAAGTCCTTGTGTCATTGTGTACGGATAAGACAGTCAAATTACTTACTCATGTTGTCAATGTAACAGTGTACTCTGGATGGATGTTCTCATGTAAGCTTCGGCTAATTTATTTCATTTTTTTGCAGTTTGTACTGTGATTTGTTGCCAGATCATGTCATTGTGATACAGAAAGGAAAAGACAGCACTCCATAGGACAAAAAAAAAAAAAAAAAAAAAGCAAAAATGTGAACATAGGACAATCTCCTTTCAGATACGCCTCACCTTCATTAGACAAAGTCCAGATTGACCTGGGAGCAATTTACCAATTATAGATTTAGAAAAAAACGTCTAATGGAAATGTACAGAAAAATGCATTATGACTGAATATTATGACAACTTGTTCAACTTCTTTTATATATAATATATAACTTGACATTAACTTTTTTTTCTCACACCCCACTGGTCATTTTTACGAGACAAAATTTTGTTGTTGAAAACTGTAAATTTGACTTTTGCATGCAAAAAGTACTAGAGTAAGAGACGTTTTACTCGATTTTGGTCATTAAAATAACTCTGACTACCATTATTAGGATATAGGTAGCCTATATCTGCTGTAGTAACTTAAAACCTACAGTAGTTTGACATAAAACCAAAACAATAGCCATTCTTGTCTTAGGAAATTTTTATTAAGCAATTTTTTGAATAACAGTAAGTTCATGACATGTTAAATATATAGTATATTCTGCTGGTTTTAAACATACATAATAATAATAAAAGTAAATACAGTCACGTAACAACCATAACATTACCATTATGTCTTAGGACATCTTTGACTAACTTTTTACTACCTTGACCAAATGTTGACTAATGAAGGTACATTTTTGACAACTATTTACTAGTTAGACTACTTTATTGTCAAACCACGTTGCGTACGAATGCATTCAGCGGACCCATATGACAGTGTAGTGCTGTACATGACAAATGAAACACGAGACAGGTGTTTAGAGAAAGAAGTTTATTTGGAACTTACCTTGGTCAAGTACAAAGAGCAACACCGTCACAACTGACAACACCGAGCGAGAACCGCCGAGCTTTATAGGAATGCATATGCAAATGTTTACATGGCGACGTCACTGCTGGGAGTCTCGTTGTCATGGTGAGCGCTGAAGAGAGCAACACCTCTGATTGGAGCAAACAGCCTCGGGAATCTCCGTCACGGCGTGACGGCGAGTTGCGTTCAAAAACATGGTAAATATACTGAATATATTTTTTTTAAACATTTTTTGGTGCTTTGTATTACTCTGGGATGCAGTAGAATAGGGAGACAGATGAATATAATTAAAGACCAATGACCCTGACAAACTCCTAGTGGTGGTAAGCTTCTTATTATCCAAGATCGCCATCTAGCGGTCACATGACCTAATAGCATGTTACTTGCTACTCCACTACATCATGCCCGAAGCCGGGGGTGGGGGCATGCCTAACCCTAACCTAAACATAAACCCAATTTGTACCCTACTAATTATTAATAAACAGCTAGTTAGTTTATTAAGCTAGTAGTGTTAGTTTAATTGTTTGTTAATACTGTGAATTGTGACCCAAACTGAAAAAGTGTTGCCAAAAGGTCCAGCATTTGTCCTTTTAATTATTTTATGTAATTTTATATTATATATTTATCAAATAATTAATATAATACATTTATATTCAATATATATTCCTGTCACGTCTGTGTTTTTGAGGCTGTTTGCTCACTTCATTCGTTTTTTTGTTCTGATCAGATATCCATCCGATCGCTCAAACCACTTCAGAAGGTCATCTGGGATGCATTCCAGATGAAACTGGACAGGTCTAATCATAACCTGAAATGAGCTTAAGTGAGAATTGGTGTCTGTACTGCGTTTCGTTGGCCTATGCTAAAGCACGTAGTTTAATAGGCCTAGATGTAGACGAAATGAGCAGTCAGTCTTGTTGAGGCTAGGTCAGTTGGCGTTTCTGTGTGGAGTTTGCATGTTCTCCCTGCATTCGCGTGGGTTCTCCAGACATGCTGTACGGGTGAATTGGGCAGGCTACGTTTTCCGTACTGAATGAGTGTGTGTGGATGTGTCCCAGAGATGGGTCGCGGCCGGAAGGTCATCCGCTGCGTGAAATTGTGCTGGATAAGTTGGCAGGTTAATTCCGCCGTGGCGTTTAATAATAAAGGGACTAAGCCGAAAAGAAAATGAAGGAATAGTATTTTTTAGGTATTTAAACTGTTATGGTCACCCTGAATGACCTTTTAGGGGATGTTTGGTGTCTTTTATTTAATGAGTTGTTTTGATGAGTGAAAACCTTCCCTTAAGTGTGTCTTTATGCCATTGACTCAGTACATTTTCAAAGGTCAAAAAGGTACTTTCAAGAACAACATTGGCTTATTTTTTTGAGCCCCTCCAAATCATACTAGCAAAAAATACTGAAAATACCACAATAAGTTCAACTTTATTACTGACCACATTTAAATGCCATAGTTTGACTTCTGACAGATTGGAGCTTTAGTGTGACATCAGTTAAAGCTGCAGTGGGTGATCTGCCAAAATGCTAACTGGTTAGCATAATATTTCAAATACAATCCCTCCCCTGCTGTCCAAAGCCACGCCTCCTGAAATCACGAACGCGCACATTAAAGATGACAGACCCACTAGATCATGTCATTCGCCCGTTAGAAAACTTTACAGTACTTTAAAATACTACAATTCCGAACGAAAAACTGCATTATATCCGGCACGTTTTCAGTTAGCAAGCAAAACTTGTCATGATGTGCAATATTTCATGCATGCAAGGATCGCATGCAACTAAAAAGCCATCGGCCTTTAAATTTTGTCATAGAATTGTGTATTAGATTAGATTGTACGTTAGATCAACAACCCAGACTGAATTTATAGCACCAGGTTAAACTTTCTGACCCCTTTATGGTAATCAAATTGAAAATAAACACAGGCCACAACTGACCATTGAGGATGATCTCCGAAATTAAACCAATAGACTTGTCCTGAAAACATGCTGTCCACCGGTCTCGTTGAGGTTGGGTTATTAATATTGAATTAAACAAATGAATAAATGATTATATAAACTATAGCCCATGATTGTTAAGACTGTTGCACTTTTTGTGTTGGCAATATGCTCATGCTTATATAGGCCTATTGTTATGTGTGCATGCAACATTTGTATATTTATAACCACCTCTGAGAAATGTCGGGGTCACAATGGTTTTAAGAGAAGACTTAAAAAGTCATACATTTGAAATAGTGACTGACACCTGCAGAAACCATGGTTGTGATGTTCCATTCCACTATAGATTCCATTCCACTATAGACATGGTTACATCAAAACGAGTATTAAATATTAAGCCAAAAATATACAACCGAATTATGTATACGCTACTACTAGTTTTATAAAATGATATGTGCAAATAAAAATACACACTTTTGTCTTTGCAGACCTTTCATCTTTGCATTAACTCGTGTTGTATTACAGTTTTTCCAGTCGCTTGGGTAAACTTGTCAGATTTAAAATTTACTAAGCAGTAAGTGCATTTCTCAAAAAAGCACATACAAATAGCCAAACAGCATGGATTACCTGCAAAAGCCAGTCTCTTGCTTAAAGTCCTTGGTTCATCTCTCAATGAACATGTCAGTGCCGTCAGAATGACAAGTCCTTGTGTCATTGTGTACGGATAAGACAGTCAAATTACTTACTCATGTTGTCAATGTAACAGTGTACTCTGGATGGATGTTCTCATGTAAGCTTCGGCTAATTTATTTTATTTTTTTGCAGTTTGTACTGTGATTTGTTGCCAGATCATGTCATTGTGATACAGAAAGGAAAAGACAGCACTCCATAGGACAAAAAAAAAAAAAAAGCAAAAATGTGAACATAGGACAATCTCCTTTCAGATACGCCTCACCTTCATTAGACAAAGTCCAGATTGACCTGGGAGCAATTTACCAATTATAGATTTAGAAAAAAACGTCTAATGGAAATGTACAGAAAAATGCATTATGACTGAATATTATGACAACTTGTTCAACTTCTTTTATATATAATATATAACTTGAAATTAACTTTTTTTCTCACACCCCACTGGTCATTTTTACGAGACAAAATTTTGTTGTTGAAAACTGTAAATTTGACTTTTGCATGCAAAAAGTACTAGAGTAAGAGACGTTTTACTCGATTTTGGTCATTAAAATAACTCTGACTACCATTATTAGGATATAGGTAGCCTATATCTGCTGTAGTAACTTAAAACCTACAGTAGTTTGACATAAAACCAAAACAATAGCCATTCTTGTCTTAGGAAATTTTTATTAAGCAATTTTTTGAATAACAGTAAGTTCATGACATGTTAAATATATAGTATATTCTGCTGGTTTTAAACATACATAATAATAATAAAAGTAAATACAGTCACGTAACAACCATAACATTACCATTATGTCTTAGGACATCTTTGACTAACTTTTTACTACCTTGACCAAATGTTGACTAATGAAGGTACATTTTTGACAACTATTTACTAGTTAGACTACTTTATTGTCAAACCACGTTGCGTACGAATGCATTCAGCGGACCCATATGACAGTGTAGTGCTGTACATGACAAATAAAACACGAGACAGGTGTTTAGAGAAAGAAGTTTATTTGGAACTTACCTTGGTCAAGTACAAAGAGCAACACCGACACAACTGACAACACCGAGCGAGAACCGCCGAGCTTTATAGGAATGCATATGCAAATGTTTACATGGCGACGTCACTGCTGGGAGTCTCGTTGTCATGGTGAGCGCTGAAGAGAGCAACACCTCTGATTGGAGCAAACAGCCTCGGGAATCTCCGTCACGGCGTGACGGCGAGTTGCGTTCAAAAACATGGTAAATATACTGAATATATTTTTTTTAAACATTTTTTGGTGCTTTGTATTACTCTGGGATGCAGTAGAATAGGGAGACAGATGAATATAATTAAAGACCAATGACCCTGACAAACTCCTAGTGGTGGTAAGCTTCTTATTATCCAAGATCGCCATCCAGCGGTCACATGACCTAATAGCATGTTACTTGCTACTCCACTACATCATGCCCGAAGCCGGGGGTGGGGGCATGCCTAACCCTAACCTAAACATAAACCCAATTTGTACCCTACTAATTATTAATAAACAGCTAGTTAGTTTATTAAGCTAGTAGTGTTAGTTTAATTGTTTGTTAATACTGTGAATTGTGACCCAAACTGAAAAAGTGTTGCCAAAAGGTCCAGCATTTGTCCTTTTAATTATTTTATGTAATTTTATATTATATATTTATCAAATAATTAATATAATACATTTATATTCAATATATATTCCTGTCACGTCTGTGTTTTTGAGGCTGTTTGCTCACTTCATTCGTTTTTTTGTTCTGATCAGATATCCATCCGATCGC
This sequence comes from Danio rerio, assembly GCF_052040795.2. Lineage (NCBI taxonomy): Eukaryota > Metazoa > Chordata > Actinopteri > Cypriniformes > Danionidae > Danio > Danio rerio. The sequence goes on along the minus strand of NC_141035.1, from coordinate 20,080,488 downwards.
TCAAACCACTTCAGAAGGTCATCTGGGATGCATTCCAGATGAAACTGGACAGGTCTAATCATAACCTGAAATGAGCTTAAGTGAGAATTGGTGTCTGTACTGCGTTTCGTTGGCCTATGCTAAAGCACGTAGTTTAATAGGCCTAGATGTAGACGAAATGAGCAGTCAGTCTTGTTGAGGCTAGGTCAGTTGGCGTTTCTGTGTGGAGTTTGCATGTTCTCCCTGCATTCGCGTGGGTTTTCCAGACATGCTGTACGGGTGAATTGGGCAGGCTACGTTTTCCGTACTGAATGAGTGTGTGTGGATGTGTCCCAGAGATGGGTTGCGGCCGGAAGGTCATCCGCTGCGTAAAATTGTGCTGGATAAGTTGGCAGGTTAATTCCGCCGTGGCGTTTAATAATAAAGGGACTAAGCCGAAAAGAAAATGAAGGAATAGTATTTTTTAGGTATTTAAACTGTTATGGTCACCCTGAATGACCTTTTAGGGGATGTTTGGTGTCTTTTATTTAATGAGTTGTTTTGATGAGTGAAAACCTTCCCTTAAGTGTGTCTTTATGCCATTGACTCAGTACTTTTTCAAAGGTCAAAAAGGTACTTTCAAGAACAACATTGGCTTATTTTTTTGAGCCCCTCCAAATCATACTAGCAAAAAATACTGAAAATACCACAATAAGTTCAACTTTATTACTGACCACATTTAAATGCCACAGTTTGACTTCTGACAGATTGGAGCTTTAGTGGGACATCAGTTAAAGCTGCAGTGGGTGATCTGCCAAAATGCTAACTGGTTAGCATAATATTTCAAATACAATCCCTCCCCTGCTGTCCAAAGCCACGCCTCCTGAAATCACGAACGCGCACATTAAAGATGACAGACCCACTAGATCATGTCATTCGCCCGTTAGAAAACTTTACAGTACTTTAAAATACTACAATTCCGAACGAAAAACTGCATTATATCCGGCACGTTTTCAGTTAGCAAGCAAAACTTGTCATGATGTGCAATATTTCATGCATGCAAGGATCGCATGCAACTAAAAAGCCATCGGCCTTTAAATTTTGTCATAGAATTGTGTATTAGATTAGATTGTACGTTAGATCAACAACCCAGACTGAATTTATAGCACCAGGTTAAACTTTCTGACCCCTTTATGGTAATCAAATTGAAAATAAACACAGGCCACAACTGACCATTGAGGATGATCTCCGAAATTAAACCAATAGACTTGTCCTGAAAACATGCTGTCCACCGGTCTCGTTGAGGTTGGGTTATTAATATTGAATTAAACAAATGAATAAATGATTATATAAACTATAGCCCATGATTGTTAAGACTGTTGCACTTTTTGTGTTGGCAATATGCTCATGCTTATATAGGCCTATTGTTATGTGTGCATGCAACATTTGTATATTTATAACCACCTCTGAGAAATGTCGGGGTCACAATGGTTTTAAGAGAAGACTTAAAAAGTCATACATTTGAAATAGTGACTGACACCTGCAGAAACCATGGTTGTGATGTTCCATTCCACTATAGATTCCATTCCACTATAGACATGGTTACATCAAAACGAGTATTAAATATTAAGCCAAAAATATACAACCGAATTATGTATACGCTACTACTAGTTTTATAAAATGATATGTGCAAATAAAAATACACACTTTTGTCTTTGCAGACCTTTCATCTTTGCATTAACTCGTGTTGTATTACAGTTTTTTCAGTCGCTTGGGTAAACTTGTCAGATTTAAAATTTGCTAAGCAGTAAGTGCATTTCTCAAAAAAGCACATACAAATAGCCAAACAGCATGGATTACCTGCAAAAGCCAGTCTCTTGCTTAAAGTCCTTGGTTCATCTCTCAATGAACATGTCAGTGCCGTCAGAATGACAAGTCCTTGTGTCATTGTGTACGGATAAGACAGTCAAATTACTTACTCATGTTGTCAATGTAACAGTGTACTCTGGATGGATGTTCTCATGTAAGCTTCGGCTAATTTATTTCATTTTTTTGCAGTTTGTACTGTGATTTGTTGCCAGATCATGTCATTGTGATACAGAAAGGAAAAGACAGCACTCCATAGGACAAAAAAAAAAAAAAAAAAAAAGCAAAAATGTGAACATAGGACAATCTCCTTTCAGATACGCCTCACCTTCATTAGACAAAGTCCAGATTGACCTGGGAGCAATTTACCAATTATAGATTTAGAAAAAAACGTCTAATGGAAATGTACAGAAAAATGCATTATGACTGAATATTATGACAACTTGTTCAACTTCTTTTATATATAATATATAACTTGACATTAACTTTTTTTCTCACACCCCACTGGTCATTTTTACGAGACAAAATTTTGTTGTTGAAAACTGTAAATTTGACTTTTGCATGCAAAAAGTACTAGAGTAAGAGACGTTTTACTCGATTTTGGTCATTAAAATAACTCTGACTACCATTATTAGGATATAGGTAGCCTATATCTGCTGTAGTAACTTAAAACCTACAGTAGTTTGACATAAAACCAAAACAATAGCCATTCTTGTCTTAGGAAATTTTTATTAAGCAATTTTTTGAATAACAGTAAGTTCATGACATGTTAAATATATAGTATATTCTGCTGGTTTTAAACATACATAATAATAATAAAAGTAAATACAGTCACGTAACAACCATAACATTACCATTATGTCTTAGGACATCTTTGACTAACTTTTTACTACCTTGACCAAATGTTGACTAATGAAGGTACATTTTTGACAACTATTTACTAGTTAGACTACTTTATTGTCAAACCACGTTGCGTACGAATGCATTCAGCGGACCCATATGACAGTGTAGTGCTGTACATGAAAAATAAAACACGAGACAGGTGTTTAGAGAAAGAAGTTTATTTGGAACTTACCTTGGTCAAGTACAAAGAGCAACACCGTCACAACTGACAACACCGAGCGAGAACCGCCGAGCTTTATAGGAATGCATATGCAAATGTTTACATGGCGACGTCACTGCTGGGAGTCTCGTTGTCATGGTGAGCGCTGAAGAGAGCAACACCTCTGATTGGAGCAAACAGCCTCGGGAATCTCCGTCACGGCGTGATGAGTTGCGGACAAAAACATATTAAATATACTGAATATATATATATTTTTTTTTTACATTTTTTGGTGCCTTGTATTATTCTGGGATGCAGTAGAATAGGGAGACAGATGAATATAATTAAAGACCAATGACCCTGACAAACTCCTAGTGGTGGTAAGCTTCTTATTATCCAAGGACGCCATCTAGCGGTCACATAACCTAATAGCATGTTACTTGCTACTAACCACGAGAAGGGTAATCCTGCACAACTGGGGCCTCATGTACGAAGACTTGCGTGGAAATCTTACTTAAACATAGAAAAAAATTCAGATGTATGAAACACTGCGTACACCGAATCTCACGCATATTCTTTTATACATCCGAATGAACGTGAAACTGAGCGCAACATGCACGAGCACAAAACCCCTCCCTGCCTCCTCCCCCGTATAAATATGCTAATGACTATGCTAATGGAAAAACCCAATGAAAAAGCAACGGCAAAATCAAGCAAAAAGATAAACTTTGAACAGAATGTGAATTGGAGGTGCTGCTTTCGGAGGTAACGTTAGACCGGAGAAAAGCGGTGTTATTTGCAAGTTTGTTCTCCGGAATTAACAACAAAAGAAAAAAATAGAGTGGGAGAGTTAAGCTGATGCGGTTAACACAGTTGGGTCTGAACATCGCACTGAGTGCATTGAAAAAAGAAATAGTGTGGTTTATACACACTTGTTGCAGTATTCTTAACAGTCTCAGTGGCGCGCTCGTAAGACGCATGTGATCATGTATTAACACGTTCGAGCATGAACGCAGCTCGAATCCAGCGTCTGATGAACTCTTTCTTCTTTTTTTCCCCCGCTACATATCAGATTTTGCCTACTATTTATCACGAGAAAGACAAGTAGGAATCATCAATAAGTTCATATCAATAAGCATCATATTTTATTTGCACATTTATTGAATGGAAAGTTTCTGATTCACGCATGCAAATTCATCTTCAGATAGTGTCTTTATAGCAATGTGCGTGCGGTAGATCGCTCAGATTACATTGGGAAAACAGGCGACTGCTGCAAATTGTGCTTTAATGTTTATCTGGTCAAATGTATGGTATGGAAACCTTATATACCTGCTGAACCCGTCTCATACAGCTGCCATTGCAAGGCTCAGACACTTTGTAGAGAGGAATTTAACACAACTGCCTCTAGGAGTCGCCAATGGAAATAAAACAGACACGCACAAAAAATGTGCGTACGCCAGCCAGAAAGCTGCCGTGAAGCTGCGCACATTCCCACGTTCAGTTCATTGTTGGTAAATCCAAACGTGAGCGATTCTGAGCGTGAAACCTGGCGTACGCAAAGTTTTTGTGCGTACGCAGCGTTGATACATGAGGCCCCTGGAGTGGCTGCACTCTCAGCACCGCATTTTTAGGACCGCATCTTTAGGACCCTAGTTTTTTGTGACAGCGTCAACTGTCGGATTGGATCATGGATGCGCTAATGGACAACACGGATGACAAGGAAAGTGTAAGTACCGATTTTCTATTAGGTTTTATTTTAAACTGTTAAAGTATGTGTTTATTTTGTAATGCTGCTGTTTTATACTGTGAGTTTATGCAGAAATGCCAGATTAGCCTGCATGATTTACCCCACTTTCAAGGGACTGTTATTCTTCTTCTTTTTTCCAGAAGAAGAATAAAATATGATAATAATAAATATGGATAATTTTACACAGCCAGAGTGAGAGCTGCTATAACTGTTATTAATTTTCTAGAGTTCGTTTTCTAGTTTGATTAAATGCTACGACGATCGTAGTTCGTGACAATGGTTTAATGAAACATTGTTGATTTAATGGCTTGTTGACTTAACGGCTAATGTGCTTAGTGACACATGCATTAAACTAAGATGGTAAAAGTACGTTGATGTGTGAGTTTCAGATTTATCTAAATTTTGCTAAATTTGTGTAAAAACCATTACTCAACGTTGTATTACATTAGCACATTAAAAATTGTGCTGACTGCCTGTTTGCCCCACAGTGTTATTAGCCTGATGTTTTGTCATCGTTTTACAGTGATGAATGAGATGTTTGACGGTTTTAAAAGTTAGGCTTATTCTGCAGTCCTTAACCATATAAAGTCTCATATCTTTAGTGTATATCAGGTATGTTTTACCTGGCGAATAAGAAGGGATGGCCAATATGATTGGATTCCTTAGGCTCATTGTAGGAAGAAAAGAAAACAAACTACAGGAATATTTTCATTGAGGTTATCGCAAACTGTTGAGTAACACTTTATAACATCTGCATACTATAAATAATTTATTAAGAATTTAATAACTAGTTAATTTATTAATATTTTATTTGTTTAGCATTAACTCTACATTTAATAGATATTGATAAGCAGTTTATAAATACAGTTACAAATGCTAGCTGTGTTCTTGAGTTTATAGCATATCTATGATGAAGTGCAGCTTATCTGTGGTGTTCATTTTCCAGAGGAATGTCTGGCCAAATAAGTATATATGTATATAGTATATAATAAGTAATAAGTATATAGTTACTGGTATATATGTTAACTCAACAGTGATTGTTCTTTATTTCAGTGAAGTAAAATAATTTAACAGACTGTCACCGACTCGGTCCCAGTCATTCCCCTCGCTGGCCAGCAGAGGCCGCCATCCCCGGATTTCTAAGCATTACATCATCCACCTAGACTGATTGTGCACACACCTGAATTGAATCCAGTTAACGACCCACGTACCCTTTATAAGCCGCACTCAAACACTCAGTCAGTGTGAAGTCTTGTTTAGCCCTGGCCAGCATTACTGAGAGTTATTTCCTGCCTGATCTCCTGTGTATTACTCCAGCCTGTTTCTGACTCTGCTTCGCCTTCTACCTGCCCACGACCCAAGCCTGATACACGGACTCTGATACTCGCTGCCTGCCCATGACCCAAGCCTGATATACGGACTCTGATACTTGCTGCCTGCCCTCGACCCAAGCCTGATACACGGACTCATATTCTCGCTGCCTGCCTTTGACCCATGCCTGGTAAATCACTGTCTGTTTGCCGCCAGCCTTGAAACCTTTAATACTACTGTTGATGTGTTTGCACCTTTGTGCATATTGTGTGTTTGAGTGAGAGCGTGATTTAATAAATACTGCATAATGGATCCCTCCGTGTCAGTCTCCTCGTTACACAGACAGATTGACAAACAACTGACGAAAGAAGAGAGACCATTCAATAGGTGGGTATTGCTCTTATATACAAAAAAATATGGAGTTGGCAGTGAGGTTTCCTGTTTGGTTCTCCCAACAGTGTGTATGTGTATATGTGGCTAACACTGTAAAGCAAATGTTTGTTATTATACCACTTATATTAAATATTAATCTAAATTTAATTGCATAACAATTGATTTAACCTTTTGAGTTCATATATATGATTTTACATATTCAAGTATATCTATATACATTTTTTCTTTATGACTTGGTCCCTTTATTTATCAGGGGTTGCCAGAGCAGAATGAACCGCAAACTTGTGCAGCATATGTTTTACACAGTGGATACCCTTCCAGCCGCAACCCAGTACTGGAAAACACCCATTTACACATGCACTTGAACATGGGGAGAACATGCAAACTCCACACAGACATAACCACTGGCCCAGCAGAGGCTTGAATCAGCAACCTTCTTGCTGTGAGGCGACGGTGCTAACCACTGTGCTGCCCTATGTGCTCTATGCGGGTGAGTGGGATTGACAAACCACCTGGAGGACACACACTTGCTGTCTTAATGCACCAGACATTTTGAAAATCATGTGCGTTTCATGTTTAATTATATAACTGCTATTTTATCTCATAGCACTTCATTTTTGTCTCGATATTTAATATCTCTTGTTTAAATACACTGAGCAGCATCTGCACTAATTATTTTCCTTGTTCCCTATTTCCACCTGGGGATATTTATCCAGAGGCCACTAGAGATCGTGACCTGTGAAGAGATGATGCCACCATAGAGGACTTCTAGATGTATCCATAATCCTGAAACAGACCGTATCATGAGCAGATGCAGTGGTGGTCATGGAGTGGAGAGCATGAGTCTGATTAATGAAAGACCCCAGTGACAGATGAGTGCCCGCATTGATCCTGTGGTCCAGCCTGAAAACCCACTGGTGACCTACTCACACCTGCAGCTTCTCCACGATGGACGCCCAATGTTCTTCAGCCTCCAGCGCCTAGACTGCAGCTGTGCAGGTAAAGTGTAGCCAGAAGAGAAATGGTTGTGCCCAACTGAGCCTGGTTTCTCTCAAGGTTTATTCCTTCACTTTCATCAATTGGTGAAGTTTTGTTATTCCACTGTCGCCATTGGCTTGCTTGGTTTAGGACTTGTGGAACTGTGCATCGATGGATTTGCTTTTCAGTGTTTGGACTTTTAGCAGTGAAAACTAAACCACACTGAACTGAACTGAATTTAATAAATGTTAAGCTGCTTTGACACAATCTACATTGTAAAAGTGCTTTAGAAATAAAGATGAAATTAATTGAAATTGAATTAAATATTCAACAGGTTCCCCTTTTTCTCAGCAAACATATTTATAAAGGTGCTGTTGACGTGAAATTTTCACCAGATGTTGATAACAATTTGTAAAGTAATTAGATTTGTTTCCTATTCATATATTTTTTTTTCTTTGGTTTTCAGGTCAATAGCACCTTTTAGAAATATGTTTTCTGAGACAATTGGAAACGTGTTAAATACATATTTACCCGTGTGTGTACACTTGAACTCTCTTCTTCTCTCTCATTCACAGCAATAAAAAAATTGAATACAGCAACTGAAACAATGGGGTGTTTTTTTTTTTTTTTTTTTTTTTTTTTTTTTTTTTTTTTGTGGTTGAATTGCATTAATACAAAAAGAGTGTGTGGATATTTATATAAATGTACATTCTTGAATCATTCTTGTGTCTTGACTCTCTAAAACCTTTACAACCTGGTTTTAAATTAGTAACTGCAAATGCTGATCCCATTTGATTTCAATTTATTTTCCCTTATACTGAGCTAATTAGTTCAATGTAATGGGGTTCATCAATATACAGTATTTTTCAAGGAATTTAAGACATTTAAGGCACTCAACTTTTATTCATTTATATTTTAGGTGTAAATTCATTTGTTTAATTTTAAAATTGTTACTTAAAGCAGAAGTTTTACACTTTAACCTCTGGAAAAAAGTACCTGAAAGTTTCTGCTATATAATCCAATTCGGTAGGTGCTGCAGTTACAAAATGGGTCCTAGAAATGCAGTTTCACTATGTCATCCAATCCGGTAGGTGGCGCTTAGGCAAAAAACTAGGGTCCTAAAAATGCAGGCCTGAGAGTGCAGCTACTCCAGTTGTGCAGGATCATACTATTGGCTAACCACTCCCCACGGCAAAAAGGGGCCACGGCCAAAAGGTCCAGCATTTGTACTTTTAATTATTTTTATGTCATTTAATATTATATAATATATTTATCAAATAATTAATATCATATATTTATATTCAATATATATTCCCGTCACGTCTGTGTTTTTGAGGCTGTTTGGTTTCTTCATCAGTTTTATTCTGATCAGATATCGGATCGCTCAAACCACTTCAGAAGTGATTTGGGATGCATTCCAGATGAAACTGGACACGTAATCTTTTAGACAAAGTTAATATAAACAAAATAAATTATGACCTGGAGTCTGGAGAAAATCTGACCTGCGCCTGAAACACCTGCTTGTGTGATTTTACAGTCAAAATTCTAAAACAGGTTTACTACAAGCATAAAACATGTTCTAACTTTTCAGGCCTTTAGCCAGGGGAGTTCAGAAGATCCGCACCTCAACGACAAAGGTCCAAAATTTGTCCCATATGAGTTCATTTGTCCTATTTTGACTGCTGTGCCATCATAAATAATGAAAATAATCCATCAAAAAAAGTCTTTAAGAAAAACAGATCCACTGTTGGCTGTTGATTCGGTGAGACTATAATCTGATGTAAGAGAAGTCTTCTTTCACTTCTGTATTGTTTTAAACAGAGAAAACATTTTACACGTAACTTTATTCTAAATCTTGGACCTTATTTCTAAAATAAAAATGAGGAAAAAAAGGTGTGAAGCACCAGAAGCGGACCATATTAAATTCATTTGAATATATTTTGGCTATTGTTGGAATTTTCAAATGTACTTTTTTTCCCAAAGAGACCACCCCTTTCACCAGGCTGGCTACGGGCCTGTAAACAATATAGGGAATGTGTCAAGTTGTCACTGAATGAATGTGTGAATATAAAACCAAGTTAACCTTAATAACTTACACGTTCACGTTTTATTCTGAGCATTCAGTGTCCACAGTTTGGTTAACCATATGTAACTGTTTTTGCTAAAATAATTTCTGCAATCAAAAACGAGTAATGTGTATTAATCAGCATAGCAAGAACTTACCTGATATAACACGAGAACTGCAGGTCGTCACTTTATTCAGCTCCCTTTAGCCAAAGACGTCTACAGTTGCATTAAAGCAGTGTGGTGTATATGGTAAAAGTAGAATTAGGCATCTTACCGCACAACACGGCATCTTTACTATTGCAGTCTGTGTTTTTTTTTTGTTTTTTTTGCAACCGGGGACCCGTGTAACGTCACGTGTGACGTAGGTTGGTAATTGGTCTATAGAAATGATCAAAACAATATATATAGACTGATCCCAACAATAGTGTTATCTGTGGATCAGATACGTATGTCATTGGCTACCTGCTCAATGCAACCAAGGATGGTGCTCAATGTCATGCAAGCTGGGGTGAGATCAGCCAACGCTGCACTGAGACACCAGCTAATCACCTGACGGCACTCTGTTACACACAACACAGTCTTCAGAAGAACAGTAAAAGATTAAACGTATCCCTGGGAATTATCCCATTAGTCTGGGATAGGCTTGTAAGGTTTAGGAAAAGTCAAGGTTTTAAAGCTGCCAAAGTTTTCTGTTATACCCTTCCTAAGGTATATTGTATTTAGTTTTTTAGGGCAACAGTATATCCAGAAGAAAATGAACCTCTACATCAAAAGTTACTGGTCCTAAATATTTTAAATGTTTGTTAAAATAAAATATATTATGGTAAATGGGGGTAAGAGTTGTCTTTTTTTTCAGACATGTAAAAAGATCTTATTTTGGAGCAGTAATCACAATACCGTGATATTTGTCTCTAAGGTTATCATACCGTCAGAATCTTATACCGGCCCATGCCTAGTCTGGGAATGATTTGTCTCTGAATGTCTGCCATCTCTTACCTGTAGACAGCTCTCGAGGGAAGTGCAGTCTGCTTTAGCAGGTGACTCTGCATGCGGCTCTGACGCTAAAAAACAACCGCAGAGGATGTTGTAGAGTGTCACCCCGACTGACCAGACAGTAGATGGTCCAGCAGATGCTGCTGAAACCACTCATCAGGGGCGTACTGAGGAGTGCCTGAGAGACCCAAAAACACATTGAGTTTCCCTTGATCATGCATATTCATGTTCAACTATATTTAAGAAGAAATTTTGTGAGAAGTTTCCTTCTGTAATGCAAACCAACCTGAAAATATCTGAAGGCTGAGTGCTTTAGGAGATCTCCACAGCCGAACTCCAGCAGCTTTAGGTCAGCAGGTTCTCTGGTGTGACGTCCCGGTGCAGGACCCAACAGCTCTCGCAGTGTTTTGGCGTGCTGATGAGCTGCACCAGAACTTTCTTGGCCAGTATTTCATCCAGTCTTTGCAGAAACTGCAGATCCTGGCAAGGAACCGGACGCTCCAGGATCAAGATGCATCGAGTGCGACGGTCAAACCACTCTACGAGCTGCACAACATTAGGGCAGTGAGTAGCTGTATTGACCCGGGTCATCAAAGCCACGTCTCTTGCAGAGAGAAACACCCCATTAGATCCAGGAGTGAGTGCAGATAAACCAAGACTAATAATCTTAAGAATTCACAACTTCCAACCAGTGTGTTCTGTGTTTAGAGACATACTTGATGGTGACCTGTTATCGACAGATGAACCACAATAAATCACACCCACCTATTTGTGAGCGCTATTTCTTAAGGCTGCTTAAATGAAGAAAATGTCTTACTGGAAGTCCATCAGACCTGCGGGTCCCAGCAAACACAGAGCCGAATCCGCCTCGTCCAAGCAATCGGCCTTTTGCATATAATTCTGCAATATATAAGATCAAAAGTAATGTACTTTTAAGCACAAAAAACAATGTTGTAGTATTTGAAACTAAAGGACACAATGAATGGTTTAATAACAGACCTCTTCCCGATGGCTTGGCAGGTCTTTCATATGAGGTATCAGTTGTTCATATTCTGGATTTTGCTGGATTTTATTCTACCGCGTCCTCTTCCTTTGAGCCAGATCTGTTGTCACAGAAGCAGCCAACTCAGACGGTAGAGGTGCCAAATAACCAGCTACCTCTTAGTTCGGTGGCTGGGCTGGGTTCCTGATGTAGGTCTCCAGTTGCACTGTTTCACAACCTTATGACTGGCTGTTTGCACTGACACAGAAGCTGCTAGTGCAGACAGCAGAGGTGCACAATGGTCAGGTAACTCTTGGCTTTGTGGCTGGGTTGGCTTTGGCAGTGGATGTGGATCCTGGTCAGCAGTGTTATGATTTCCAACCTCCTGACCAGCCGTTTGGGTGAAAGCAGCCCTACAGGATCTGGAGCGGCCTGAGAATGGAATACTTTATACATGGGCAATTCTTTAACTACGGGCACTTTAAGCCTTATGAAGTTGAGTAAAAACAACTTGTTCAAAATTAATGTAACATAGCCTAATAAGTTTAAACAATGTGTCTAGTTGTAAGATCTGTAGAAGGACAAACTTAGATAAGAAGTGATATTGTTCATGTTTAACATTTTTTTCCATCATAAACTGAATAAATTTCATTTCCACCACATCCGAATATACAGCCTTTATTCCAAAATGAAATAAATTATGGCAGTCAAACATTGTCTAAGATCATTTTTGTATCTAGTTTAACCAATATTTTCACAATATATACAATAATTATACATTTGTCAATTAAGTTAAATTAAATTTATTTTTTAAAAATGTGTGTGGTGATGGAAATGACAGGGTTTGGTGGAAATGACAATAAAGCAGTGTTAATGTAGAAAAACATTACATATTTATTAGAAAATTATTGAACTCTTAAACTCACACTTATTAAACTCAATTGACAAAATTACTGAGCATAACCACACATTTTTTGGCATGCACCGCTGAAATTTATCTAAAAAAACTGATTTGTCTAACAAATAAACAGTAACAGCATACTGTAAATAACTGATTATTATTAAAATATTATATAAAATAATTTCAAAATAAAAAGAAGTTCACATCTAGAGGAGTTGGACAATCAAACTGAAAGGCCTGGTTTTAGAGCACAACAATTTATAGGTGCGGTGGTGCAGTTGCTTTTTTGCACATTTCTACAATTTATTGTTAAAAAGTTAGAGATGGCTTCACTGATTAACTTTTTAATTGATACTAGCTTTTCATGTATACAAATCGCTCTTATACCTTAATTTTGTTTGGTTTTTAAAAACATCTTTGAAGGTACAACATGTTTGGAAACGATGTAGACTAAATGTATTTCCTTATCAAGCAATATTTACCTTGATTTTTCTTCAAGTGTTGTTAATGAAAAATTTAATTCTCTACATATCTTGAACGTTCTCAGATGGCACTATTCATTTTCAATGAAACCACCTAAATAATCCTTCACACACACTTTTTAAAGCAAAATTTCAGTGTTGTGGTGGAAATTATGTGCTATATTTTGTATAAAAAAATAACATTGATAATAGTCTCACATTAATAAATATATATAATAATATAATATTTAAATTATTTCAATAGCGCTTAATTAAGAAATATTAATATATCCCAAATAACTAATATTTTAAAATGTTATTTCATTGTTGGAGTTATGGGTGTGCGAAAACAGGGATTTTGACACCTAAAACGAGGTTGAATAATATGAAAAAATATATAATAGAAAGCTAGTACTTTTTTTTAAAGTAAGTTTCTTTTTCTTAGTTTGGCTCTGGGTGGCCACAGTCCTCTAATGCAGCTTGGTCCTGCATTCAGTTCAGCTATCCTATACTAAAAAGGCTCTATTGACGCATTCATCTTATGTAATATCTATGATAATTAACAATGCGAGGTGCGCGTAATGAGATGTGGATTGTGAATGTTATTTGATTAACGTTGTTTCCATCTATGCTGATGTTGCAAGCTGAATTCGGACGGGTTTTATTTATATAAAAATATTTATGCTGGATCATATTTGAAACCTATAGGCTACAGTTTTTAATGACACAATGGAATGATTCACTCACCTCATTTACTCTCTATCAAGGGTTTTAAATATTGACCAAAGAATATGGAGGCAAAGAAGATATTGCTGGCACCCAACTTCGATAGCAGAAATATGACGTATATAAGTTATAACATAAAAGGTCCCAGCAACTATAGCATTTTTCAAAGTAACTTCTTTTGTTAAACAGAAGACAAACGAATAAAGGGGAATTTGACTTTTATTTTGGGCCATTAAAAGTCTCACATAAGTATACTGTATTCTGCTACAAACGTGGATAATCACGCCGTGATGTAAATGTTACAAAAATAACCGTCTAACACATCATTTTTTCATTGTAAACATTTCTTAGCAAACTGGAAACATTTTCCTGACTAAAACTGACACCCAACAAACACATTTACGTTGTAGCGATGTCTGCACAACGTTGTATTTTTTCAAAGGCAACGTTGCCGCTTACGTGCTCGCTACATTGTCACAACGTAGAAATGTAAGACGTGAGAAGGCTGTAGCAACGTTGTCGTGCGACATTCAGCAACCGCGAGGCGGCGTTCTTACTACTTGTATTAATATTTTTGTGGCAGTTTATCAATACTGCCTAGAATACAGGATAAGCAGCAATTCTTTTCCAGTATTGCTTAATATGAAATATTGTTCATTTATTTTTCATATTTAATTTAACAACTGCATGTGTAAACTTTAAAGTGTAAAAATAACACACAATGAATAATCAAACTTTTTATTATATATTTCACAACATTTAATACATACAGTACACATCTAATTATAAACAAACAGTATAAAGTTTAGATTATATATATATATATATATATATATATATATATATATATATATATATATATATATATATATATATATATATATATATATAAATTAAAATTCAGACACTGGGCAGTGAAGCTCTGGACTGGTGAATACAGCAGACCAGGGAGCGCAGCTGAAGACCAGGCATAGTTGTTGGTATGGAGAAAGCAGTCAGAGGAAGAAACAAATCCAACAGATAATCCAGCTTCAGAGATCCAAAGCAGACACAAGTCAAAATAGGCAGTGAACAAGAGAGGACAGATGGAAACAAATATGACTAGCAAGTTATTGAAGTTTCAGACATTTATTGTAATTTCATTACATATAAAATCTCCAGTGAGTAATTATGTAGCCTACTTTATTTTAATGCTTTAATAATATATCATATACCAAAATTACATACAATTAAATAAATTTAGAGATACAGGGAAAACAGGTTTGAGTTAACAGAAGTCAGAGTTAGTCTCCCAATACTTACTTAAATTATGAGAAGAGAAAGAAGAGGCCCTGTAGTTGTGGCGTTGCTCGCTGTAAATGGAATGTTAAAATTAGTGTCATTTCAATAACAGCTGTACAAAATAATAAAGTAATTTTTCATAAGCTTGATCTATTTTCCACATTATGAACATGCTGTTTTAGGTAACAATACTACATTTATTATGATAGTAAATAGAGTAGTATACTTCTTACCTCATCCAATTATTCTTTCCATAGATCGGGAATTACAGCAACACTGATCTGAGGTGAATTCAACAGCTGAAAACATTCTGAAAGACAAGTTACACGAGTAATTTGCAAACAACAGTGAGTGGTTAAACAATAGAGTTTCATGCAACTTACACATAATTAAAATCCAGAAATTATCAATAGAAGATTACCTCCATGTGAAAATAGCCTGCTGAGCAAAGAAAAGAGTGGGTTTTAAATAAAACATCAAAAGATCAATCAAAATAGAAATTTAGACTAGCAGACCTTTTAATTACTATCTATATTAATTAGGCATATGAACATCAACTTACATACTTTAACTTATAGAGATAGCTCAACCAAAACTGACAATTCTGCCATTTTAGCCTCATCCTTTATTTGTTCCAAACTTATTTAGCTTTTTTTCTGCTAAACAATAAAGAAGATGTATTAAATAAAGCTGGAAAACTGTAACTATTTAATTAGTGTTTTCTTACTATGAAAGCAAATGCTTACAGTCTTTAGTGTTCAATAGAATAAAGAAACTTAAAGGTTTGGAATCACTTATTATTTACAGGGCAAATAATTCGTGAGTACATATCATTTTTGAGTGAACTGTCCCATTAACGGGACGCAATCTGCACAGAGGTGTTTTGTATTTAAAAGTTATTTTGTGTGTTTTGTAAATAGTGGGTCGGCTCGTGTGATGAAGTATCATACTGACTGATCACGATGGATATGGAAAAAACTGAACTTTAAAAACATTATTTTCCATTTGACTAAAGACTAGGCGTAGGTAAATAATCAGGAAATGTTTTATTGAGAGATTTAACATAATGATTTTAATGTTGTCGCCGTCCGTGAACGGAATGCTGAAATGTTACTCGCTCGTAATAACTTCATTACGGCTTTTGTGTGTGTGTGTAATGTTGGAACAGATTGTTGTCGAAATCGTAGGTTTGTTTGAATATTCACGATTTACGTATCTTATTTAGCAAGAAGAAATAAAGCAATACTCACGTCTCCTCGGTCGTTGATGAATGAGACGACGGCTTGTTGAAATTTAAACTGATTCAGCTGTGACCAGTAAATGTTGTACAGTGGTTGTCCACGCCACCTAAGCACAACCTAAAGTATGCGGCCCTCGTGATGTTTAAATGGCAACCTTATGACATCGTTGTGACAACGTTTAGCAACAACGTAGAATCCTCAACCTTTTTGCAAGGTTGGTACAACGTTGTAGGAAGGTCGCTACGTTGAGGCAACGTTGTGTGTTTGTTGGGCAGACACTCTACAGTGAAACTGGTCTTAAAATAATATTCAAATGTAGCCAAATGTCCACCTAAATCAGGAAACACTGCATTAGAAGCTTAAACCCTTTTATATGCTACATATCAAAATGAAACACCGAGCAAGTTCATTTGTGAAATAATGCTGAAGATATCTGGAATAATATTCAGCCCTGGAAACAAACCGTACGTCGAATAAGCCCAAAATGTCAGACAGCCTATTAGACTGCTGTTGCCAAAAACTCAAAGCCAACACCAGTCTGATAAGCTACATGACAGAAAGGGACACTTTTACTGTCTGTCTGAACACAACACCATAAAACCTGCTACTTCTTAAATATTATATACTGGCTACAAAACAGTTAGACAGATTAATTGATTAATTGACATTACCTACACATAGCGCAACCAGCTAACTAGCTGGATAAACAAACTGACAGATAGCTAGCAGACAAAAAAGAACGATAGACAGAACGATAGATAAGATAGACAGACAGACAGATAGATAGATAGATAGATAGATAGACAGACAGATAGACAGATAGACAGATAGATAGATAGATAGATAGATAGATAGATAGATAGATAGATAGATAGATAGATAGATAGATAGATAATTCCTTTCACGTACCTTTTTGTTTACATACTCCAACTTCTGTCTTCGGTCGTCCCAAATTATCATTCTTTTCTTCCTTTTTTTCAAATAAATAATCAAACATAACGTAAAACGAAACGTAACACGACAGCTGTATTAATCAATTTAATGTCAAACAAATGCAACAATAGTTCTGAGAAAGAAAAATTAAGTATTTCAGTTAGCTACACAAATATTTCAGCCCAAATAAGAAACTAAAAGGATGGATCAACTTATGGTTTTAGTTCAAAAGTCAAAGGTCCAAATGCACAAACAAATGCAAACAGCATGTCATTTTCTTGGGTTAAAAGTTACATCCACTAAGTTTGTGACATTTTGGTTTAAGATTTAAGTTTAAGAGAATAAACATCATGTGCGTGTCTAGTCCAACCATAACTTACAAGATGTGCAAACTATTGAGAAACCACCATGATCCGAGTTGATATTGCTCTCCTCTTCGAACAGTTAAAGAAATACAAAAAATGACATCAATATCCATTAAAAAAACATATCCCTGAAAATTCCAATCACGAAACCTCAGAAAAAAGCAGACCCTGCCCATCCATACCTGTATGTTAGAAATTAAATAAATCAATCTATTGATTAAGAACTGTATTCACTTCAATGGAAGCATGACCTCCGAATGTTGCATAAGGCATTGCAACAAATATATGAGTCCACACACAGCCTGTCGTCTAGACTGCCTCGGTAGTTTAAAGACTAAAACGCTCCAAAAGTTAAATGTGTTTTTTTTTTTTAAATAGCCGAGCAAACTACACACAAATGAAGAGGGACTTGACTGAACTAAAGGGATCTGGATGAAGGTTAACATACAGAAGCGCACAGAAATCAGTGCTCATGTAGCAGTTTTAGCTTAAATATTTCGTAGGTTCCCGAGAAGGAGCGCGAGATGCTTTTGTGTGAGTCCGTCATTTAGTTTTCTCCTCTGAGTATTTCTTCTGCTGGAGACGTTTGGCGTAGCTCTGTGCCATGGAGTTGATGATGGACAGGATGAAGTAGCACACCATCACCAGCACCACTTTCTCAAACACCCACGAGAGCCAGCTTTCACCCTGCACAGGAACAAACAAAAATCTTGTATTAAATATTTTTAAAATATATTTAAATAATCAAGAATTAACTGATGATGATGATGATGATGATTCTATGATTTTAGTCAACATAAGTCAATAAGTAATTTAAAACAAATTTAACTGTCATAATTTAAGGGTTTCTGCATGTTACACCAAGTTAAGTTTAAGACTTTTTAAAACCTTTATGAATGAAACTTTACACCTATACAGGACTAAATGCCAAGGATTTCTTTTTGAATATCCCAGTTGGGAAAGATTTTTCACTCGCTCTATCAAAATGATTATAATCAACACAATAATAACAATATAAAATAAGCCAGGTCAGTCAGTATTCTCAGCGTAAACACATGGACAACTTTTAAACAAATGTTACTTTAAGGGAAGTAATTAAACCATTATGGCAAGATTGGGTAGCTATGCATGAACAAAGGAAAAGTAAGACCTGCAACACAACATTTCAGCAGATTTCAGACTTAAGGCCTCTTGGACACTCTTTTTATTATATAAATTTCACTATTATATTTACATACATATTTTGAGAGAAATGCAATGTTAGTGTTTGCAAAACAAATGTACACACACACACATTCAAATAAGGAAGTAAAAAGTATTTAGTATTAAAACAGAATAAAAAAAAAAAGTAAATACAAAAAATTAACAATGAATAATAAAATGTCTTATAAATTAATAAACAATAATAAAATAGTCAAATAGCATTGGGTTTCATGCTAACTTAAAACAAAAAGAATCAAAAACACTTTTCTGGCTTCATTATTCTAGGGTTAAGCTTAAACTCTACCCCTGCATCTCTAAATGTAACAAATGTGAATCTGAGGAAGGCTCCTTAGGACGTCTTTTTTGGTCGTGCCCAAAACTTTTTGAGTTTTGGAACGAAATTTTCAGCTTTTACTCTAAGGATTATTCTTGTGAGGCGTCCCCTGATCCAGTAATTGCTGTTTTTGGTTGGTCTGACTCGCTTTATGGGTTCAGTCATCAAATTTAAAAAAGCTTTCCAATATGAAATGGCGACAGTTACAAAAAATAGTCTATGGAAAAAGGCATCGAAACCACTTTTAAATACTGGCTTTCAGAATTATATAGCACTTCACATTTAAAGAGATTTAGACCCAATCTTTCTGATAACATTGCTAGCTTCAAAGCCACCTGGAAACCCTTTTTTAAATTATTTGTCAAAGGACAAGGATAACAGTTTAAAGGTATAATCCTGTCATCAGCTGCAAAATCACCATATTGTCTGTGCCCTCTGAACTAGATATATATGTGTAACATTGTTGACCCATGTATAATACTGGAGGAACTGATGTAACAATGGTTTTAAATATTTTTCTTTGTCTTTTTGTATTGTTTTGTGTTGCTTTAAGGTCAAAATAAAAATATAATATAAAAAAACACATTTCTGTGCTTCCAGTTTATGTTAAAACTATATTAAATATAAAATACAAGCTTAAAAAAAACTAAATTAAAAATAAAACTATATAAAAATAAAATATTTCTTTAAATCAAGGATTACTTTAACTTGAAACTACATAAAATAGTTTATATATATATATATATATATATATATATATATATATATATATATATATATATATATATATTGTTATATATTGTTATATAATATTAAAATTATTCAGAGTTTTAAAGCAAATAAATCATCCTTAAAAGCAAGAAAATATTTTACTTCCAATTCAGGTTAAGACTTTATAGAAATTGAATGAAATAAAACTTAAAATTGATTAAATACCAAATAAATAAATTTAAATAAAAAAACTCTAAAAATAAAGTGAATATGATTAAATAAATCATTAGATATTCCAATTATTTAGTGGCTAGGCCAAATTAAAGTCCTTTCTACTTAACCTTAGAACAAAAATAACACAAATAAAATATGAAAATAAAGCAGGACATCATTGGCCGGTTCTTACTGCTGCTGCTCCATCGCCTGCTGGGTTGTGAAGCTTGGTTCTCTGGGCCTCCAAATACTCCCTGAAAGGCTTCTGAAGAGATGCTCCGACTCCAGGAATAACGCTGAACAACAGAACAAACAGCATTAGCAGAAGACTCACCAGACGCTGCAGCGGCCGATGCTCAAGTGAAGCCTCCAGAACACTGAAGCAGCAGCTTTCAACCCTCACTTATAAACACTCAGCCTTCCTTCCACCAAATTAAAGAGGAAGTGACTCAATACTGTGTCATCGCACCAATGAGGAAGAACCGCCCAGTTCTGAGTGGCTGTGAATGTCAGTGAAACCCAACTGTCATGTAGGATCAATCACAACTTGCACCAGTCATTTAAAGGGATAGTTCACGCAAACTGTTATAAGGTGCTTTTACTTCTTTGAGTTTCTTTCTCCTGTTGAAAACAAAAGAAGATGTATTGAAGAATGTTGGTTGCTTACATAATGTTTTTTCTTTCCTATAATGGAAGTCAATGAGTGCCAGCGATCAGCATTCTTCAAAATATCTTCAAATTAAAAGAAGGACACTGTAAAAATAAATGTAAATGGGTGCCAGCTATCAGCCAGCATTCTTCAAAATATCTTCTTTTGTGTGCAACAGATAAACACTGTAAAAAATACTGGGTTCCTAACAGTTGTTGAAACAACATGAAGGCATTAAGTTAACTTATTAGTGTCTACAAATTGAAGTGGATTGAACATAAAACAAATAGTTTGTCTCCCTCCAAACTCAACAATTATGTTGTTTCAGCTCATTTTAATTATGTTTCTTGAACAAACAAACAAAAATAATAATATTGTCTTTCATTTTTAATTGATAGAAAGTCAAATATGTTCTGAACAAGTCAGTAAATGATGGAAGAATTGATTGTTTTTGGTTGAGCTATCGCTTTAATTTAGTTTAATCTACTAAAGATGCTGTTCAAATGAACCACAGTGTGAAGTTGAACCTCACCACAACATAGCGACATGCTGACTGCGTTCTAAGATGCTGATTATGATTGGCTTAATTATGAAGCTGCAATTGTCGTGTCTCGTTCACAGATGAATCGTAATTTCATTTTCTTTTGAGTTTGTTTCCAATCCACATGTCTACTTTTGAGTCACCCTGCTGCATCATCTAAAATCAATCTGCCACAGACATCACCATACATGGAGAGCCTTTCTCTGGCTTACTAATAAGTGAACTCAGTGTGTGGTGAAAATGCAGAGTAAGGGTGATGATGTCGTGATCATGTCATCGGATAAATAAAACTAAAAGGCATACTGCAAAGAACAAAAAGACTATAATAAATAGGATTTTGATCCTATTTTAATGTAAATTAAGCTAGTTTTTTAATACTTGTGGTGAGTTTCTTAAACAATGAAAATAATGCCACAATAAAGGTCACAAATGAAAAACCCAGCAAACAATTTTGTGTTTAATAGATGTCTAAACACAGACAGTCTGTCTAAAAGAAGGCTAAACTTGGGCTGTCAGTGAAAATCTAATTGACATCTAAGAACAGCCTAAAACTACACTAGTCATCAAATAGACAGATTAGACAGACTTTATATGTGTAGTCATTCATTTCTGTCTATTTGACGACCAGTCTAGTTGTGGGCTACTAGACTGTAAAAAGCAGAAATGCTTGCTGGGAGGTTTTAAAATATAATAAATTTTTAAAAAGCAGAGGATTTTGAAGATGAATATGATGTAAACAGGTTTAACCATTCACATGTAATTTATTGGAGTTTAGAGGAACTGAAACTATATGCTGTTCTTTAGATGATTCACACTAAACAATGGTAAAGATCTGACAAACAGATAGGTTTGCATGCAAGCATTAAAATGAGTTGCTCACAGTTGAACACCACTAGATCCTTTTTTTTGGTTCCTCTCGTGTATTTGCATTATAATGACATTTGTTATTTGAAGCTAAGAAATACATTTTAAGCTTTATCTACACACCCTACCAGTCAAAAGTAAAAAAATGAACTTTTTTTTAAATAAAGTATGCTTATTAATTCAGCATTTGTTGATTAATTTCAGTTTAATATGAATATTTGTCTTTCTGTGAAAGCAAAAGCTACATTATCCATTCCACACCATTACTCCACATGATCCTTTAGAAATAGTGTTACATGATGATGATTTGGTGACGATGTTCCTGTTCTTTCTTATTTATTTGTTTATTAGATAGAGAGATAGAATGAAAAATAGATAGACAGATTAAACTGAATAAAAAGTAGTTAGATAGACAGACAGATAGTTTAAACGGTAAAAAAAGTAGTTAGATAGACAGACAGACAGACAGACAGACAGACAGACAGACAGACAGTTTAAACAGTATAAAAGCAGTTAGATAGATAGACAGACAGACAGACAGTTTAAATGGTATAAAAAGTAGTTAGTTAGACAGAAAGACAGACCGACAGTTTAAATCGTATAAAAAGTAGTTAGATAGATAGACAGACAGACAGACAGACAGACAGACAGTTTAAACACTATAAAAAGTAGTTAGACACAGGGGCGCCTGCAGGATTTTATTCCAAGGTACATACAAATCCAGCACTGCCCCACCCCCTTCCACCAATCATGTCAAGAAACACTGAAGCTTGATGTCAAAGGCTGCATTATTCAAGGGTATTCGTTATGACATAACTTGTTTCCTTTTTAATATTTCGCTGACATCTAAATGTAATTAAAGCACAAAAGATCCAAGGAAAAATCAGACGCTCAAGATGTAATCATTAAAATTATGACATATTAAAAATTTTGCCAATATATGACAGAAAATTGTGATAAAATACAATTAGTGAATCATTAATTAAATCCTTTCTTTCCACTGACTGAAAATTATCCTCCGCACAGTTGAGTAGTGGATGGGCTAAAACAAAAATACATTTTGTATATTTTTCTTGGAAAAAAAAAATCTTTTTAAAAGCAATTTCGTATAGCCTATTGTTTGTCTCTTTGTTCAAATATTTTTCTTGGTCAGTTATCTTTTAGATAAAATAGAAGAACCAATAACATTTAAAGTAAAGTGCTTCAAAACCCGCAATATGCTTTAACAATGCCGAACCACGAACTGAACTGTCAAATTAAATAATAATCTAGGCTAAATGAAATTAAAGTGAAATGTTCAGTTTCAGAGAAGCCTAAATTAAACTTTCCCATGTTGCGCCGGTCAATTACAATTTATTCATTTAATCAAATAATTTTTAAAAATCTTCGAAAAAAGATTGATATTATAATATTTACATAATTTTACCTACAAGGGGCATTTTTTGTCAAATTATAATTGTTTACTAATTTATTGTAATTATATCATTTAAATTGTCAATTTCTATTGAACATTATATAATCATGGTATAATAAGATAGTTTGAATAGCTCTATTTGACCGTTTTCTGGGGAGCATTCAGGTACAGAAAACTAATAATTACAATGCAATAAATGCTTTTCTTACTTTGCTTTGTTTCATTTCCAGTCCAAATATCTAAAAAGTCTTAGATCAAGTAAAAATATTGTTTTGTTTTCAACTGGAGAAAAAAAAGGTCAAAGTTAAAAGTTTTTCCTTAAAACAAGTGAAATTATCTCCCAGTGGGGGAAGTAAAATAATTTTGTTTTGGCTGGGAAATGAAGATATTTGGACTAGAAATAAGACAAAAATTCTAAGATTTTTTTTTTTTGCATAAATTGTATATATATTCCATGTAAATATAGTAATTAAATACAATTCTGTAGCTCCTGGTCAACTATATTTCAGACTTAACATTGCACATCTTGCGATGTGACTATTGCAGGTGCGTACATTGCAATATCTATGCTGAAGCGATATATTGTGCATCTTTAATTAATACATACTTTTTTCTCATTTAAAATGTTCAGTTGAAGTCAAGATTATTAGCCCTCCTTTGAAATTGTAATTCTTTTTCAAATATTTCCAAAGTGATGTTTAACAGAGCAAAGACATTTTCCACTGAATTTTCTACAACTTTTCAGGAAAACTTTGGCTTTTAATTTTTTTTTTTTTTGGATGGATAAAAAGCAGTTTTATTTATAAATTTTTGTGTAATAAATTGTTAAATTGTTATTATTTTTATTTTAAAAAAGTTAGGTATTCAAAAAAAAAAAAAAAAAAACTAAACAAGCATTTAAAAAAACTAAAACTAATACAAAATGGCAACTTTACAAGAAACAGAACACTTAAACCTAATATTTGAGTTTATATTAGGGCTACACAATATATAATTTCAGCTTCGATATCGCAATGTGCACATTCAAAATAGTCACATTGCAAGATATGCAATGTTGAGTCTGGGTTATAGTTGACCAGTGGACAACAGAATTATAAGTAATTACTGTATACAGAATTTATAAAATTTATGCCATGAGGTGTCCAAAATCAGTCCTGGAAGGCCGGTGTTCTACAGAGTTTAGCTATAACTTGCTTCAACACACTTGCTATTTTCTAGTATATCTAGTAAGAGTTTGATTAGCTGGTTCAGGTGGGTTTGATTAGGGTTGGTGATAAACTCTCCAGGAGACCTGCCCCCCAGGACTGAGTTTGGACACCCCTGATTTATGCAATATTTATAAATTTTGTCCTGTTTCTAGTCCAAATAACTACATGCTTACCCCACTGTCAGATTATTTTACTTGTTTAAACGAAAAACTCTTCATTTCTTCTAAAGTTGAAAAAATATATATTTTTACTTGATCTATGAATTATTTAGATATTTGGACTAGAAACAAGACAAAGCAATGTATGAATATTTTTTTTTTACATTGTGATTATTTAATATCTGTAGCTGAATACTGTTAGTCTCCCCAGAAAACTGTCAAAAAGAGCTATTCAAACTGTCTTGTAAAACTACTCATATGGCAAAATTCACCTAAAAATTTTTTAAATATCGCAATTCCCTTTTTTTCCAGAATACCGTGCAGCCCTAGTTTATATGAATAATTTGATCTTAATTACATTAAAACATCTATCAAACATGTACAACTAAGCTAAATTTCAGATGTTCTTTGACTGCTGTAGGTCTTTATTTACTGGCTATAATGTTTAGCACTGTCTGTCCATTGTTACTCACCCGATCAGAGACACCATCTGCTCCACTATGTGCTTGCTGAACGTAATGATAACAAACAGTTTCTGCAGAGACACAAAAAGTGGATAAACATAGTCAGACAATGAATCAACAGCATCTCCTACGAGGCCTGGGGGCAAAAGTCTGATGGTTTTTTGTGGAGGGCAGATAGTCTTTAGTGTATATTAAAATATTTGACCCCCGCTGAGATCAGCAACTGGCTCATGATTCCATCATTTGGATTAAACAAAGAGATCTGTCTATAATCTGCTGAGTCAACAGTCAAGACTCATGTGAAAGTGTGTCTCTGATGATCTAATGGTCAGCTTCGAAAACACTCTGATTTATGGGAATCGTCTCTCACTCAAACATTGATTAAAGATGCCATAGAATAAAATTGAGATATACCTAGGTATAGCTGAATATGTTTTCATTTAGTCATTTAGCAGATGCTTTTGTCCAAGTCGGCATTCAGCAATTCAACAAGAAGTGGCAAAACACACAAGAAGTGCTAATTATACAAAGGAACTGACTGTGCTCAGAAAATTAAGTGCTAGAATTAGAAAGGGAAGTGGAATTTTTTTGTTTGTTTAGTTTTTGAGGGAGAGAGTGTTTCTACAGGTGGTTTGTCAAGCCCACTCAGTTGTGGTAGGCACATTTCATAAATGCAATGTTTTTATTTTGTTGTTTTTTTTTTTTTTTTATATGGAGTGATTGCAAAAATGAGTCTGGTGCAAATGTGCAAAAAAACTGGTGCAAGTGTCGGTTAAAGTGTCAAAGAGATGAAAGAGTGTGTTTTCTACGGGTGGTTTGTCAAGCCCACTCACACAATAAGAGTTCAGCACATGGAGATGTTGTAGCCTGATCCACATACACTATTGTTTCTGCTAAGAAAGTTTCCTACTGAGATTACACTATTTTTTTTTTTTTGTAGATATAATTTTTAAGGCTTGTTTTTTTTTTACTTACTATGAAATCTAAAGGAGCCATTCTGTGAAGCAAGCAAGTAGCCAATCATCGCCATAGAGCAGGGGTGGATAAACTTTTTCTTACGAAGGGCCAAAAACCAAACTTGACTGAGGGTGAGCCAAAGCTATTACATTAAAGCTGCCTAGGAAACATCCTAATTTATTAACATTTAAAAACCTAATTTAAATGTTTTTTTTTATTTTTTATCTGATTCATTTCGCAACATTTAATTTCAGTTTGCTTATTTGCACAAAAACTAAACAAACAAACTAATAGTTAGACTAGAATTCTAAATTAGAACTGACAATCTCTGTTGAAGGGATTAGCCCCAACCTTCCTCATCATTCTCCCTCTCTTCTCAGATGGGAGAATGATCTCAATGTTCACAGTAAAATGCAGGACAAACCGATTACAAATGTATTCCGTGCCGTGGTGAAAACACATACGGTCTGTTTAACTGTATCTTTGGTTAGTTTGACATGTATATTGTAAAATGTATGTTTTGTATGACAAGTATGTTTTTAATTAGGCAACAAACACTTCTAAACTGCGGAAAATAAGAATTTAATGCATGTTTATGGATCGTTTAATATTACTCAGCTCTTGCTGTGATTTTTCTTGAATGAAAAAGAGTTCTCATCAATAAAAAAACTTTTCATCTATAATAACAATAATAATAATAATATTAATATTAATAATAAAAATAATAATAATTCCTTACATTTATATAGCAATGGGGGGGGGGATCTCCTCATCCACCACCAGTGTGCGGCATCTACCTGGATGACACGACGGCAGCCATTTTGCGCCAGACTGCACACCACACACTAGCTAATTGGTGGAGAGGAGACAGAGTGATGAAGCCAATTATGATATAGGGAGGGTTAGGAGGCCATAATGGACAGAGGCCAGAGGGCAGATTTGGCCAGGATGCTGGGGTGAAAGCCCTACTCTTTTTCAAAGGACATCCTGGGATTTTTTTAATGACCATAGAGAGTCAGGACCTCGGTTTAACGTCTCATCCGAAAGACAATAAACACTCATCTGTTTATGTTACGGTTGATAATAATTCTTAAACGCATAAAACTTTAAATAAATTTCTGTCAGCCCCTTTTGTCATGTATAATTATAATTTAGCTTACATTTCATTCAGAACAGAACAAGCTGTTTTTCTAGTGCTATAAATACAGCTCACTCACTCCTTCTAGCTAAAATAAACCTCTCCATATCTTTTATTGACAATATTGTCATTTATAAAGATATCTACTTTGTTCAAATATTTTTAATAACTTAAGTATGATTATTTTGCACTTATGTAGTTTAGAGTACATCATCCTGAGTGTGTTTGTGTAAGAAGACGGACATGAGCTGCAGGAATGTCAGAGCAGAGCTCATTAATATTCACAACCCTTCCAAACATGGTCAAATAAGACCTTTCTATCCTAAATGGGTTTGCAAATTTGTTTCTGGGAATTTTTGCACTTGCCTAAGTCACATACCTTTCATGTAAATATCAGATAATAATTTAACATATTGTTTCAATGCATTCTCTAGCACATTTGATGTTTGCTTTCTCTCTCTATACCTGAATGTGCATCTTAATAATGGCCTTTCCGATAAGAGTTGCTCCGAAGAAGGTCCAGAAGGGTATCAGGAAGTGACCGCAGGTGATTCCAGCAAGGTCAAACAGGGGATTCGGGATCTGGCAAACAAATAGGCTGAATTATTAATAAACACAGAAAGAAAAAACAGTGGTTGTGTTCACCCTTTTGTTAGAATAAGTTGAATTATGTTAATGTAGTTTATTTGATGAACACTACCATCTAAACCTTGCTGAACAGCAAACAAATTGCTGCATTTCAGCTGAAATATGAACATAAACACTAAATGAACCAAAGACATCTAAACTAACCAAAAACAAGAGAGAATACCCCTTACAGTTAAATATAATTGACAGAAATGCAGTTCCTCACAGCTGATCTTTGATTTTGTGGTGAATATTGTCACTTTTTTATTTTTACACATATAAGCCTTTACTATAGTTCTAAACTGATAAAAATACCTTCATATAAGTGTACATGCAATGAGAGCATAAAGCCCAGCATACAGCATTATTTTCGATGTTTTGCAAGTTACATTAGTTTCTAAAACAGACAGTTCCAGTACTTGATTCTGATTGGTTGAGCAGTGTTCAAAGCTGTTATTTACTGCTGTGAAATACTTTACAAATCCACACCTGGAACCACTCCACTCCAACAGCACTGAAAACAACTTTTAAAGACTTTTATTTGCTTTGTTTATAAAAGTGTTATCAGTGTAAAATAAATGTTAAGTTTTGTCAAACGTTGCTACACACATGGAATAACTGTTTTATAAAAAGCAATTAACCTCAGGGCTTCAAGCCCCAAATTCACTTTAAAACACTGCTAATTGAGTATCATTGCTTTTTTTTATCAACTTCATAAAAATCACTTTACAATAAGGTTATTTTAATTTATTTAATAATATAAACTAATAATGAACAATACTTGTATACGAACCCTACTACAGCATTTATAAATAAGAGTTGCTATTATTTTTCAACATTGACTTATGCATTGTTAATTTCCAAGTTGTGCTTGTTGCCACTGCAAAACATGATTTTCTTATTTAGTGTTTTTGTCTTGTTTCTAGTGCAAATAACGAAAAATTCTTAGATCAAGAAGCATTTTCTAGAAAAGCAAACAATATAGTCGTTTTCAGAGATAAAATAAAAGTCAAAATTGAGTTTTTCCTTAAAATAAATCAAATGGGGTAAACAAAAAAAAAAAGATTTCCCTTTGAAATAAGATTATTTTACCCTTTTGTGAGATTATTTTGCTTCTAACTTCCTTAATTTTGACAGATTTTTTGACAATTTTTTGCTGGTCTAGAAAATTCTTCTTGATTTAATAATTTTAGATATTTGGACTAGAAACAAGACAAAAAACTTTTTTTTTCAGAGTTATTTAAACTTATAATGAATGCGTTTATTTTCATTAACTAACTTAAACAAAGAGGAGAGATTACTTCAATTAATGTATTGTTCATAATTTTTTAATCTTAGCAAATACAATAAATAACTTTAACTAAGGTCGATTTAATTAAATGCTTCTCTTATTTATAGTTTTTGTCTTGTTTCTAGTCCAAATATCTAAAATTCTTAAATCAAAAAGCATTTTCTAGACCAGCAAAAAATAGTCTTATTTTCAGAAATAATGAGACAAAATTAGAGAAGTTTTTCCTTAAAACAAGCAAAATAATCTGCCAATGGGGTAAGCTAAATATTCTTGTTTTCACTTTGAAATCAGATTACTTTGCTTAGCCCATTGGCAGATTATTTTGGTTGTTTTAAGGAAAAACTCCCTTAATTTTGTCACATTACATCTGAAAAACAGACATTTTTGGCTTGTCTAGAAAATGCTTCTTGATTTAAGAATTTTAAGATATTGCACTACAAACAAGCCAAAGTAAAAAGCATTTTAACAAACTAACAATGTAAACGAACTAACAAGGAATGGCTTTATTTTCGTTAACTAAAACTAAAACAGGGGTGGCCAACCCTGTTCCTGGAGAGCCACTTTCCTGCAGATTTCAGTTGCAACCCATATCAAACACACCTGAACCAATTAATTAGGACCTGAACACCACGTGATAATTACAGGCAGGTGTGTTTGATATGGGTTGCAACTAAAATCTGCAGGAAAGTGGCTCTCCAGGAACAGGGTTGGCCACCCCTGAACTAAAACAACGAACAGAAAATATGCATGTTTAACGTATTGTTCATAATTTGTTAATGTTAGCAAATATGTTAAATAACATTAAAGCATCAATTAATAAAATATTACTTACAGAGGCACATGCCAGAATTCCAAAAAATCCCACTTTCTGCACCATGTTTTGCACTGCAAGTTTGGCTCTTGATGCAAAATCCTGCAAGATATTAAACAACTTTAAACCTTCAAGGCAAAAAATATAAAAATAATTACGGACATTGACAAGCAAAGATAATCCTTCAATAATGAAGTTTTACTTTTTATGCTGTTATATATTGTCAAATAGATTTGAAATGCTTTAAATAATTGTTTGTTGCACAAATAAATAACTCAAATATAATTATTCATGTTGTTATTTTTTATAATAAAAGAATAAACAATTTTATATAAATAACATGAAACAATTTCACAACATGGTTCCATTAATTATTGATACAATGTCAAATATTTCTAGTCATCTTAAGTTTTTTTAGCTGAATCAAATTAGCTTTTCTAGTCATCTCAACATACATCAAACTAAAAATATTAAATTAAACTTTGAATAAAAAAAAATATCTGAACCTGATTAACTTTCATAAATTAGTTTAAAGCAACATAAAAATATTTGTTTCTCAAAGATGGTTTGCAGCTGGAAGGGCATCCGCTGCGTAAAAACGTGCTGGAAAAGTTGGCGGTTCATTCCGCTGTGGCAACCCCGAAATAATAAAGGAACTAAGCCGAAAAGAAAATGAATGAATAAAAATATTTGTTGTCTTGAATATGTGTCATTATTTTTTAAGAGTGTAGTTAATAAACACTATAAACTATCATAAATAACAATAATATAAACTAACAACAATAAAAGTATGAATTTTGTTAACATTAGTTTATAAAATTAAAATAAAGATGAAGACTTTAAAACATTTTCATATTGTTAGTTCATGTTAACTAACAAATGTTACTGATTTAATGTTACCAGCATCATTATTGTAATATATTCTACTCATTTATTATGCAAAAATCATTTTACATAGCTGTTTGGAATCAATTATTCAACATTAATTTAAGACAAAACCTGTATTATGAATAATATATAAACAATATAAATAAACAATATTAAAAATATGCGATGCAACTTGAATATCTTTTCTTCATCACTATTTTGGCACATTCTTACACATCAAACAAGATTGCCATTAATCAGCAGACCTCGCGGTGCACTCCGCCATATTAAAGATGACCAATTAAAAGTTTTAGAGTGAAGGCGCAGAGCATGTGGGGTCCACTTAGACACTAAGAGGCTGTGATTAAAGGGAAGCTCTGCATCTGAGTCACTGCTGCTCAAAGACTTTACTGGAAACCAGAGGAGAGCCTTCCAAGAAGTCATGTGACCCACACGAGTGAACCACAATAGTGAGGACTCAAGGGAATAAGACACTGGGACGGCTCCCACCAAACAGGATACAATATCAGCTTCAATCACTGTCAGCTTTATAAAGCCTTGTTAGTTGGGCTTTGAACATCTCCTGCTGAGGTGAAGCATTACTTTGACATGTTTTTTTTTTTTAGATGGATTCCAGACCTGTGCGCTCTGTGAATGCTCCAGCATCTCCTCGAATTCTTCATAATCCTCATCATCAGGATCTGCTCCAGACATTCGTGCCGCTCGAGCCATGAAGTATGGAGGCAGCTCACCAATGGCTGTGCCCGCACCCTGAAAACACGCACACATGTACAAATGATGAGCATAATGGAGATGAAGCGTGATTGAGGAGAAACAACAGCTTCTGGGTTTTGCCAGTCTTCAAAAACTTGATATGATTAGGTTTACCTTAGGTTTTGGAGATCATAAATACACACAGTAGCCATTACCTAATTACAGTTTAGGACTGAAAAGTGAATTATATATATATATATATATTTACAGTATGTATGATAATGTTGTTTTTTCTGGAGAAAGTCTTATTTGTTTTAATTTGGCTAGAATAAAAGCAGTTTTTATTTTTTTTATAAAACATTTAAGGTCAAAATGATTAGCCCCTTTAAGCTATATATATTTGTTTTCAATAGTCTACAGAACAAACCATCAATTTACAATAACTTGCCTAATTACCCTAACCTGCCTTGTTCACCTAATTAACCTAGTTAAGCCTTTAAATGTCACTTTAAGCTGTATAGAAGTGTCTTGAAAAATATCTAGTAAAATATTATGTACTGTCATTATGGCAAAGATAAAAGAAATCAGTTATTAGAAATGAGTTATTAAAACTATTATGTTTAAAGGGCAATAAAGGGCAAGTAACTTTTATTTCCATTATAACTTTCGCAAGTAAATTCAAACAACATTCATGAGTGGGGATGGTAAAAATAAGAAATCTATAAATTGTCTTTTCTTCATACATTGTGATGTGTCATATTTGTTTATTTTTGAGTTGTGCATGGACATAAAAAATGTTGTTTATAAAAAAATAAAGGTTTTGGTATATACCCACACCCCCAATAGCTATTTAAAATGTATTTGATAAATAAAAAAATAATAATAATGTCTCCTTGCTAAAAAAAGGTTCCGACCCCTGCTGTAACGCATTACTTTTTAAATATAGTAACGTCGTTATTGTAACAATATGATGCGTTTGTCTGTTACTCGATAAGTAAAAATTTTTTGGCTGCAGTCTAGCCCACATCTTCCCGTTTACAGTGGCGATGCATTGTGGGATTGGTCAATACCAACCAATCACAGTAAAGAAGACACGTCGTGTACGAGGCACCAGACTGGACAAAAGTCAAGCAAAGCAGAGACTGAATGTTTGCAAGGTACACCGAGTGTACGTGAGCGAGTCTATTAATGTTACTATTATTAATTACCATTACTAATACCATTATGTTTGATGTTTCAAATAAAAAAGCATACATCTGCTATCTGTATAACAAAATTGATTAGACACAGTGACACATTTCTGTTAGATTTCAGAACACGTCATTTTAAATGCACAGTGTTGTTTTGCTCAGAATATTGTTTTACATATTTTTATAGCTATTATGCAACAGCAGATTTTGCTGTATACTCAGCTTACCTTCCACAAGTTATTGACTGACTACTTTTAATTTGTGGTTAGTTTGAAAACTGCCCATCGATTTCATTTTTGAGCAGCTGTTACTGTATGCTTTTGTTTAGTTTAAAATACATAATATTCATTGATGTCTATGAAAGCTGTTTTTGGTGCAGAGTTTCACCGAATTGATTCTGAATGATAATTTAGATTACTTTTATTTATTTATTACATAAAGGTTTTGTGTTTGTTGTTTATTGTTGCTAATTTTCATACTCAAGCTGTGAAAGAGCATGTTTAAGCGTTAAATACAACAACTTTTATGATGCTAAAGCAACTTTAGTTTTTGCTTTCTGAATATATTATTCAGCTGGTTTATCACCTTGTGATATTTTCATTTTTGTACTGCTGGTCTGACTTAAATAAACTTTACTGACTTGAATAAAAATGACTTTATTTAGGTTTGTTTTGGTTTAGGTTGTGAGAATAAAGTGACATCATACGGGCATTAATGGGAGCATTAAAAATGTTCTTTGGAAAAGTAACTCAAAAATGACTTGCATTACTTTTTGGTGTAAGTAATCCATGAAGTAATTAAGTTACTTTTCGAATAAAGTAACTAGTAACTGTAACCAGTTACTACTGTTCAGTAACTAGCACAACACTGCTTCTTTACTTACAGACTTTCAAGAGTGTTTAAGAGACTGTCTGCTCTTTTATGCTTCCACTTTCACTGGTCTTAAACACAGCCCACTGCAGGAGTTTCTACTCCCACCAGTTTATACAACCAGGAAATTTCAATCAGGTGTTGGTCTGTAAGAGCAGAACTGGGCAGTTTTAGTTCTTCAGACACTCACCCACATGCAGGCTTCCAAGCGAACTTTGGACATGATGGTCCACAGTGAGATGCTCTCCTGCAGGGCCTCATCCTCCGGACACACTATCTGCGCTGGATACGGCGGCTCGGGGAAGTTCACAGAGCCACATTCATACGCAGCCAAGGTGACAGAAGCTATGTGTGGACCCTGGAGGAAATGATGCAATCGCATGTTTACACACTCCATTAATACATCACATAAGCACCAAACAGTGCAACCTTGTTTTATTATGTGCAACACTTTTTACTCATCCTAAAACAAGAGTCCAATCAACCAATCAGATTTAAGACACATTTTTGACTTGCATTCAGGATTGGATTGGTGGTTCTACGTTATAACCATTCACCAATTATTTTCCTATCATTTTCAGCAATAATGCACATGTTAGATTTAGGGCTAAGCTTAGGATTTTATTTTTGGACAGAAATCATGTCTGCAAAAAAAACCCCCCAAAAAAACAAAACTGCACAATCATGACGTGCAGCAGCATAAACAATGCCTGCAAATGAGCATCACACACATACCTTGACGCACTTCTAGGATGAGTAAAGTAAACAAGTGTTTGTTGAACTTGTACCAAAAACTACCACACACATACTTGTGGTTATAATGCAACTGCAAAAAGCTTAGTGACCTCAATGTAGCACGATGGAAAGAACCACTTATCAAAACGACAATTCATTTGCTAAGTGAAAACAGAGACTGATGTCATTCTTCCCCATCAATCCGTGGGAGAATATATGTGGGAGAGTAGAGCGATCATATAGCATTCTTAACCTCTGATCAACCGAAGGAGGCATGAATGACTCAGGTGGTACCATTTAGTCAGTGGTGGGTCAAGTACACGAATCAAAACTGTAGCGCAAGTACAGATAGTCAAAGTCCTACATCCCAAACAGACTTTAGTCAAAGGACAAATTTCTGTGCTTAAATTTAATGTGCCTAAATATTAAAAGTAATGCTATCAAACCATTAATCACATCCAAAATAAAAGTTCATATTTACAAATTATATATAATTTATATACATACAGAATTATTAGGCTCCCTTAGATTTTTTTTTCTTTTTTTAAATATTTACTAAATGATGTTTAACAGAGCAAGGAAATTTTCACAGTATGTCTGATAATATTTTTTTTCATCTGGAAAAAAGTCTTATTTGTTATATTTGGGCAAGAATAAAAGCAGTTTTTAATTTTTTAAGGTCAAAATTATTATCCTATTTAAGCTATAATTTTTTCGATAGTCTACAGAACAAACCATCGTTATACAATAACTTGCCTAATTACCCTAAACTGGCTAGTTACCCTAATTAACCGAGTTAAGCCTTTAAATGTCACAGTTGTATAGAAGTGTCTTGAAAAATATCAAGTCAAATATTATTTACTGTCATCATGGCAGAGATAAAATAAATCAGTTATTAGAAATGAGTTATTAAAACTATTATGCTTAGAAATGGGTTGAAAAAAATCTTCTATACAAAAGAAAAAAAATATATACACATTATATACACACGCACGCACGCACTCACACGATGCGTATAAATTAAATTAAAGATAAATATTTTTTTTATCCTGGGTGCATTTGACAGCACTAATTAAAAGAACCGATTTTTCTTTTATTTTGCAAGAAAATGTTTAATTGTATATATATTTACCGTAACTTGTGACAGGCTGAACACTACCAATACTACAAGTGTGCAAACATGAAAATAACTAAATATACAATATAGTCTAGCATATGACAAATTGAATAAACATAATGTCTGTAAATGTCGAATACAGAACAAAAAAAAATCAGAGACTTCACAAAGAGAAGTATTAACATTTTAGGAACTCTATGTAATCATAATACTTTTAGTTTAAAAAAACTGCTAACACAAAAAAATATGCAACTGTCCACATTCAAGTTTCATTAGGGATCGTTTGAATCAGAGAGATGTAAACTTGAATGCATATAAAACACATTTCAGAAATGTTGAGGTTAAAAAAAAAAAAAAAAAAAACACAATTTAGATTTTGCATTAAGTGAAAAAAGGTACAAGTTTCCAAGAATAAAAACACTCAGATGAAGAACTAAAGACACTTAAATGCAGTAGTAAAGTAAAAAATAAAAAATCATAATTACGGTCCTAGCATTGCATTTAGTGGACCTTTACCTTCAGATCAATCCTAATCCAACAGAAAATACTAGACAGATGAGGTGAAGGGCACTGTAAAAATGTGGTTTTATATTAAACAGAAAGCAACAAGATATCTGATTCATGCACTAAGAGCCTGTTAAACTTAAACCCAGTGTAAATATTGATGCTGGTGTGGGGTTACTCTGGGATCTTTGGTGATGTCAGCCATTCTGGAGGATCATCATATGTTAGTCATATTCATAGGAATGAGCTCATAATGCTCTCAAAACAGAGAGTCTGATACTGCAACTGGTTTATCTGGTTACTCAGTGCAACCGAGTTTATTTCTCAGGCACTGAAACTTGACAAGCATTTCCCACAATCAATCATCAGATGCAGATGATGAGAATCTGCTAGCTCTTATAACCAATGTCTCCTTATATTACACTCAAAAAAAATTTTTTTTGCAACTCGGTCAAACTTTTTCCTTAAAATTAGCTAAATTAACACAACTCTTGAGTTTAAAACTTGGTTTTATGTTCAATCCACTTAAATTTGTTAAAATAATTAAGTTAACTTGATTGATTTGTGTTAGGGCAACATGAAAGAATTGGGTGCAACCCAACCCAATTTGTTTACAGTGTGGCTTTTTAACCCTTTAACTACCTAACCAAGAAAAAAATATTTGGATTGCATTTCTTAACTTAATAAATGTTGGTAGTTAATACACTCAATGCATTTTTTTCTACACATCCCATAATTTCTAAAATATCAGCCTCTACCAAATGGTTTATAATGTTGGTTTATGGTAAAAGTACCAGGCTTAATACATAAACTTAAATAAATCTGAAAATATGAAGTGTAAGACCAATTTATTTGAAAAAATATTCAGAAATGAAACATTTTTGAATACTAAATCACATTTTTTCTTTAAATATGACAAAAATATTTCAGATTCTTCTTTTCTATGTTTTATTTATTATTTTTTTACAATAAAAACCTAAATCAAGTGTAGTAGTACAATTTTTTTTGGTAAACCAACAATGCTGTGTGTGTAAGCCATTATTTAAAACAGCCATTCTTTAAATAAATTTAACTTTTAAGTAGGGCAGTCAACGTATTTTTAAAACATATAAGTTAATGGTCATTCAGCAATGATTTGATAAAAAGTGACATTGTAAAAAAAAAAATAGTATTTTTGGTTTGTGGAAAAAATTCAGTTTTGAATCACAGAAATATGTGGCATTTTAAAATATATTGAAGTAGAAAATGCATGATTGCAATGATAAAATTGTGAAATATTAATTTATTTCTGGTAACTAGTGCAGTTTTTATAAACAGTCTAAATAATTTTTATTTTTATTTTTTATTTTAAATGACCCAAGTTCTTTATTTTATTTTTTTAATCAAAATGATTTTACATAAATGTTTTATTATTATTTTTGTTAGTTTTATTTTTTAATTTCAGTTTTTAAAAGCATGCTTTAATTTTAATTAAAACTAAATAAAATAAAGAAATATTTACATAGCAATGGGCTCAAATGAAATGGGTTTATCCTTTGTAATATTGTAATATTTATTCAAATAGTAATTACCTGTTTTAATTTTTTGTAGTTTGATAAATCAGTCTTGGTGAAAACGTTTTTAAAAAAATTTAAAAAATAAATAAATAAAATAATCTAAAACATGCAGAAAAATGTGCAGACTCAAAACTTTTAATTGATACTACATGTGAGAGTATAAATCCCATAAGACAATGTTGTTTGCAAAACTATTAATTAATTTCACTTAGAAAAATACTTTATATTAAGTGCATTTTATTTTAAACCTCTCTTCAACTAGTTCATTTATTTATTCAAGTTAATTTTGAAATCGTTTAGGCATCAAACTAAATAAAATATGAATTTTAAAGTGCTTTAAAATAATCTCAGATTGCCTTAAATAAATCATCAGCTATACTGTATTCTGTGCTTTTTTTCTTTAGTTTTACTTCTTTCCAAATTTCTAATGACAAAAATAGACTATAGTGTGTGAAAAACAAATGCTCGTCTTTGTACAAAAGTCTAGTGGTGAAACATTGTGCATATTTGCACTTTCACATCCCATTCTTTCACAATGCTCCCCATAGACACACAAAAAGAGAGAGTGACAAAGAGTGGTGTGACTTCAGCACAGCCAGTGGAAATGGACACTCCTGACCACTGTCTCACAGTTCAACCAGAGTCAGTGGAAACCGGCAAAAGCTTCTGATTACGAGACACACACACTCTCGCTGTCACACTATTAATAAACTGCTGGGGAATATTACACACATATACTCTGAGGGCCTCACTGGGCTCCTGACAATTCATCTAGGGAAATACACAAGGATACTGTATTCAAACACACAATCACGTGGATTTTTCTTCCATGTTTGTAGCTTTGAGGTAATATGAGTGTGTTTCTGGCAGCACATGTACACTACTGGTCAAAAGTCTGGGATGAGGACATTTATTACTGTTTTGAAGACTTCTCATCGCTTAGGCTGCATTTATTTGATCTAAAATACAATATAAACAGTAATCTTATGAGATATTGTGTACATTTTAAACAACTGCTGTCAATTTTCATTTATTCCTGTGATTCAAATCTGAATTTACTCCAGTTTGCTGCTCTATTGTGGTCAGTCATTAATTATGATTTTTATAATAACATTTACAATTTAATGTTTGTATAATTATATTGTGCTTTTTTAGTTTCGTCTTAGTTATGGAGTGATTTTAAGAATGTGTCTGGCGCAAAACTGGTGCAAGTGTCGTTTAAGTGTCAGAGAGATGAAAGAGTTTTCTACAGGTGGTTTGTCAATCCCACTCACCTGTGTGAGGCACACTCAGAATTGCACAATGTTTTGAGGTTGTCATGTGGTGTGGTAGGGGGAGAGAAGAGGGGGTGCTGGTGTTATTCACAGGGGTTAAGGTGATACCTATTATAGATTAATAGGTAAATATCTGTAGAAGCGCATATGTAGCATCTTTGTTTTGTGGAAATTGTGATACAATTTAGTTTTTATGATAGGGGGTTAACCAACTACATCATTTATTTGAAATCAAATCTTTTGTAACATTACTAATGTCCTTAATTTCCCTTTTTATCAATTTAATGTGAGAATAAAAAGTAAATGGTGGTGCAGTGGGTAGCGCTGTTGCCTCACAGCAAGAAGGTAGGCAGTTGTCATTTTTGTGTGGAATTCTGGAGTGCATGCTCTCCCCATGTTGGTGTGGGTTTCCTCCAGGTGCTCCAGTTTCCCCCACAGTCCAAAACACATGTGCTGTAAGTGATTTGGGTGAGCTAAATTGCCTGTAGAGTACGTCATGGTCCTTCAGGTTGGGTGGTTGAGTGCTGGGCTAACAACCCACCTCATAAAAACTAGAGCTGCGTCCCAAATCGCATACTCATGCACTATTCTACGCCATTTTGTAGTATAAATAGTGTAAGTAGTGTGTTCACACTGAAAACTCTAAAAACAATTAGTGCACTTTAATTACCCGGATGATGCACTCATTCAGCCGCTAAAATGAAGTGTGTAATGATGGACACTTCACGCACTCAACGACCGCATGTTTGCTTACGTAGCGGAAGGGGCGGAGCTATCGGACGCACATGTTGAATAACTTTATTTATTTTGGATGGTGAAAGCAAAATTCTCCTACGAGAGTGATTATAGCGCCTCCCGATGGTGAATGCGGCAAAACTCACGGCAGGTATTATTTGATAATTCTGTTGTTTATTTCACTGATTTGGCAACTGTCAAACGTCATCAGGGAAACGGTTTGAATTTCCGCTTTGTAAAAAAACATTAGTGTGCCATTTGGGACACCACTACATACATATACTATCCTATTGAGTGTGTAAGTGCATAAGTACATAGTGCATGAGTGCATAGTGTATAGTGTGCCATTTGGGACGCAGCTCAAATGTTAGGAAACACCAATATGGTGCGGCTAAATATCAGCTTCGATATAAATGGCTTTGGGAGTAAGTAATTAATGAAAATTAAATACATTATAATGACACTTTTAAATGGTAGTAAAACAGTTTCCACAAAAATAGTTTGCAACACTGATTAATAATAACAATAATAATAATACTATTTTGACCAACAGATCATTATATCAGATTGATTACTCAATGATCGAGTGACACAGAAGACTGTAGTAGTAAATGATTTAAAATGTGTAATACATTTAACTTGAAATTTCATTCCATAAGAAAAAAGTTGTTTAAAATTGTAATAATATTTCACAATATTTATGTTTTTATTGCACTATTGATCAAAGAAATAAATTCTTGCTGGGCAGAATAATCCTCCAAAATATTTTAGATCACAAACTAGCCAAATATTTGTTGTATGGATAAAAGTAACACATTTTTCTTTTACTATAATAGTGATTCATTATTAGAGTAATAAGATCATTTTCCATTAAGATATTTAGTACATTTTCTACTTAATTTTTGACTACTAATTTGCATTTCTAAGCACTTGATTTAGACAGCTTTACGGGTGAGTTTCTCATTATTTAATTTATTTTAACCCTCAGATTTAAGATTTTAAATCACTGTATCTTAACCAAATATTGTCCTATCCCAACAAATCCTACATGTAAAAATACATACACGCAAAGCATCAATTGTTCCACCAATTTGGTTTATGTGATCTAGAGTCATGTATCTATATTAGGGGTTAAAAAATGCTCTGCAGAACAAGAGAAAGTCTAAATTTAAGCCAAGAACTCTTACCAGGTACAGGAGAAACGTATGTAGTCCAGTGCCGAGACCAACCGAAGACAAAATACCCAGGCCTACCCAGTAGGCACACCACAGGAACTTCTTCTCCAGGTGCTGCACATACTACAAACAACAGCAAACACATCCAGATCACAAAGAGAAGATGCAGTAAGGTGTTTCTTTTAGGACAGCATGGGAACTCAACTCACTTTTAGTTAATACCTTACTTATAAACCTACTTCATTAAATTACTAACTTACAGGGGGTTTAGAAGAGACTGATCTTGAGTTTTTAAACAACACAATCCTGAATCTGATTACAAAATGGTGACGGGGGAAAAGGTCAATGTTAAGCTCACCTCCTGATGTGCTCCTTCTATTGAATAAGCCAGTGAGAAAAGTGAAAAAAGGACTACTGTCAGAAATACCACACCTCTTCTCTGCCAAAGCCTGTAAAAGACAGAATTTAATATCATTAAATATTGTAAGCAATCATTAATGACATTGTTATGCAATATTATAGGTACTGGCCGTGAAGCTCCTAAATACTATGCACTACTCATTAGTCAAATAAGTGAAAATATTAGTTCTGCAGTTAAGATAATATGGGAAAAAAATTGGGATGCACATTTGAAGCTGAGAACTGGGGGAAAATTGCTGGGAATTTAAAAGTAAAATCTAGAGATGTCAGAACACGTCTTATACCAGGGGTGCTCAACCCTGTTCCTGGAGATCGACCTTCCTAAAGAGTTCAGCTCAAACCATGATCAAACACACCTGAATCAATTAATTAGGACCTGAACAGCACTTGATAATTACAGGCAGGTGTGTTTAATATGGGTTGCAACGGAAATCTGCAGGAAGGTCGATCTCCAGGAACAGGGTTGGTCACCCCTGTCTTATACGGTTTAAAATTTTACATAAATTTTACTGGACTCTTAAGAGACTGCTCAGAGCAGGTTTCAAAAACAATCCAGAATGCTGGAGATGCCAAGAAGAAGAAGGTGACCTATTACATGTATTATGGCAATGCCCAGAAGTCCAACATTTTTGGAGAGAGGTGCATGAATACCTTGTAAAGATATTGCAGACCCAGTATGTCTTTTGCCAAAGCTTATACATACTTGGTGACCCCTGTACCTTAAGCCACATGAATAAAGCTGAATCACAATGGTTACGGAGCTGTGTCATGCTAGGCAGACAGGAAAAACTAAAAATCTTCCAGCAGACCTCAGATTTTTGAGTGGATCTCAGAGTTAGAACAAGTTGCAGCTTTTGAAAAACTCTCCTACAGTTTACATGGAAGGATTAAAATTTATTTTGATAAATGGGGAAAATTTCAACATTTCTGCGACTGACAATGTTAACAAACATGTAACGAGACAAAATATAAATTAGGGCTATAATATTAGCAACCCCCTTGTTAATAACTTTGACATGGTGTCTTTGTTATTACATCTTCTCTACAATGTTTATATTGTGTGTGTGTATACTTTCTCTTTCTCTATTATATGTATATTTGATATTTTGGTATTTATGTTATGAAGTGTTCAGTGTAAAACCGGAAGTCTTTTAATTTGAATTAATTACCATTACGGATATAAACAGACACGGAAAGATCACACATGATCATGGCGTCCCAGCTGTGCGGTCTGCTACGGACTAAAGGTTTAGCTTCTGGTTTGATTGGAGAACAAGGTACTGACACTTCGTTTGATATGTTTGTTTGTTTGTATTGAGTTTGTATATTGAGTTTAAGTGATGTCTGTTTGTTTGTATATGGTTTTCATATTTGCTTACATTTGGTTTCATTTTCTCTTTGTGTACAAGCTCTTACGGTGTTTGCCGTACGGTGCAAGATATACGGTGTTTGGCCTTTGGTATAAGGTGTTTTGATGTTGACGACGGCGTCAGTGAAGTGAATGCTGCACTGAAATAAATTATGGAAAAACACCAGTGAAAGAGGCAATCCTTTATTGAACCAGGGAGCTACAGTAAGAGCTTGCCATCATCGGGTCGCTGCTTAACGGAGTGGACGGCAATTAAAAGGACTTCTGGCATCGGCGCGCTCGTTGGGAACGGTGTGATTGCTCGCTACGGATCAAGATAAAGCGGACTTTAAACAGACGGAGCTACAAGGCTACACACAGCTGCACGGACTGATCTAACGGACTTCACGGCATACAACGGCTTTAAACTAGTTTGAGGATCGCAGTGAGTACTAAAACAAAGAAACTAACTGAACTTTTAAAGGGACAATTTCTCGATTATGGTGTGTGTGTGTTTTTAAAGGGCAATTAACGTTGTTGTGTGTGTTTAAGTCACTTGTTAAATGAATTGTGATCTATCAAAGTGTTTAACTATGCATTTTAATGCCTTTTTGCATATGGTTAAAATGAGTGGTTAATTTAGTGCCTTATTGACCTAAAATTATTGTGGGGTATTAATTTATAGATCCAAAAATGTCAAAATCAGATATAGGTTCAAAGAAGCACACTAAGCAAGCTGATATAGAAACTAGGAGTGAAAATACACGACGTTCAAACACGTGCACAGGTCCCTACTGAAAAAATGTTAGCTTATCAGCAGGAAGAGCAACAAAAAAAGAAGAAAAAGGTTATTTCTTTGTATGATAAATGGAAAATTGAAGCCCGTAATGCACGTGAGCAACTTAAATCGGATCTATCAGACACTCAATTAGCTATTTTAATTGAAACTTTGGAAATTGCTAAAAATAAGGTTCTCAGTGCTTATGATGAATTTAGGAAACAAACATTACCTGATGTTGAGATGAGACGAAAAATGGATTCATGTGAAGCAGTAACAACTGATGTGACCAGAATTGTTAATGAAAGAATAGCAGGAATAGACGGTGATTACAGTTATGAGAGGGAAAAGGAACGTCTTAGTGCTTTGAGTTATAAGTATGCTAATTCAATTTTTGGTTCAACAGCTTCACAAGTTAGTCAGGAAATCAGTGATCATTCAGGTCATTGCTCTGTTTTATCAGACTTGGAGGCGAAGCGTGTAGATGCTGCAGCAGAAGTAGCAGCCAAACAAGCTGCATATAATTCTTTAATGGCAGAAACTAAGCAAAAAGAGAAAATAAAAGAGTTAGAAGATCAGCATAAAAAAGCCCTTGAAGTTGAGTTTAAAGAATTAGAGCAAATTCAAGCGCAAAAGGATTTAAAAGTAGCTCAAGCTAAACTGGATGTTTACAGTGAAGAAGTTGAGAAAATAACCAGCTCTTTAAATGATTGTAGTAGTGCGAGTGGATCGGAGTTGTCTCAAGGAAATGAAAGGAAAGAAGTTAATCGACAGGAACAAAATGAGACCACAAATCCATCAGTTAAAGCATCAACTTCTGAATTCTCTGCTCTTGTTCAAGCACTTCAAGATGGCATATCTGCAAGCAAACTTCCAGTTCCAGAGCCTCCTATTTTTACAGGTGATCCTATTCACTTTATTGAGTTTAAGCAATCCTTTATGGCACTTATTGATAAGAAAGGGATTTCCTCTGCTGATAAGATGTTTTATCTCAAGAAATATGTGAGTGGGCCTGCACGGAAAGCCTTGGATGGCACTTTCTTCAGAACTGATGATGAAGTCTACAAAGATGCTTGGGATAAGTTAAATCATCGGTACGGCCATCCATTTATTATTCAAAAGGCGTTTAGAGAACGTTTAGCAAATTGGCCTAAAATCCACCCAAAGGATGCCATGGGACTTCAAGCTTTCTCAGATTTTCTGAATGCATGTCGTGGTGCATTACCTCATGTTAAGGGTCTTCAGATCTTAAACGATTACCAAGAGAATCAAAAACTTATGCAAAAGTTACCTGATTGGGCAATTAGTAGATGGAATCGTCAAGTTACACAGTCTATCACCAATAATCATGAATATCCCACTTTTGATGAATTTGCTGTGTTTGTGTCAACTGAAGCGGATGTAGCATGTAATCCAGTTACTTCCTTCCATGCTCTTCACAATTCAGGATATACAGATGAGAAGGTAAACATGAAAGAAGTCAAGAAAAATAGAGTACGGGTTTTGGCTACTCAATCAAACACTGAAGGGGATCAATATGTGATTAAGTCTTCTAACAAAACTCAATGTGTGTTCTGTCAGAAAAATAATCATCAACTTGACAATTGTTCTAAATTTCTCAGTAGACCACTAGAAGAACGACGGCAATACATCCAAGAAAAGAAGCTTTGTTATGGATGCCTGAATTTTGGACACAGTGCAAAAGTATGTCGATATCGTCTAACATGTGATACCTGTAACAAGAAGCATCCAACTAGTTTGCACAATAACAACTTTGTGAAAATGGTAAGAACTTCATCTTCTGCAGTTCAAACGCAAAACGATCCTGAA
Organism: Danio rerio; assembly: GCF_052040795.2. Taxonomy (NCBI): domain Eukaryota; kingdom Metazoa; phylum Chordata; class Actinopteri; order Cypriniformes; family Danionidae; genus Danio; species Danio rerio. The sequence continues at coordinate 20,035,547 of NC_141035.1, read as the reverse complement.
GGTACGGCTAATGCAGTAACGTTAAATGTAGCTGGAGAAGAACCTGGTGTGTGTACTTCTATGATTGTCCCTGTTTGGGTATCCGCGAAACATAATCCAAGTTGTGAACAATTGGTATATGCGCTGTTGGATTCTCAGAGTGACACGACTTTCATTGATAAAAGTGTGAGTGATTCATTAAAAGCTGCATCATTTCCAGTGAAACTAAAGCTGACAACCATGCTTGGAAGGGATACGGTACTTCAAAGTGAGAGAGTGACTGGACTTCAGGTGAGAGCTTATAAGTCTAGTGACTATATCGATTTACCAGCAACTTATACTAAAGATTGTATTCCAGCAAATCGCCACCATATTCCCACGAATGAGGTTGCTGAACATTGGAAGCATCTTTCAGTCATCGCAGACAAAATACCTCCACTACAGGATTGTGATGTTGGCCTGTTAATCGGCTACAACTGTTCAAGATCAATGATTCCCAGAGAAGTGATAGCAGGAGGAGACGACGAGCCCTATGCGGTTCAAACGGATCTTGGATGGAGTATAGTAGGTTGTTCACCACGCTCTGACTTATTTAATGTTAGTAGATTGTGTCATCGCATAGCAGTTAGGGAGCTTCCCTCTATCACACCTGTCAACATAATACGGGCCCTTGAGAGTGATTTTAAAGATGCAGACGAAGAAACTATCAGAGTATCCCAAGATGATATTCTCTTTCTTGAGAAATTAAAATCCGGCATAAGTAAAAACATTCACGGTCACTACCAAATGCCCCTTCCTTTTAAAGTAAGGCCGAAACTGCCTAATAACAAACGATGCGCTATGGTTAGACTTGATCACCTTAAAAGGAAGATGGTAAGAGATGAATCGTACATGAAGAATTACAATCAGTTCATGAGTCAAATCTTTCAGAGAGGAGATGCTGAAGAAGTGCACAGTAGTGGTAAGGAAGGAGAAACGTGGTACCTACCTCACCATGGTGTTTTTCATCCGAAAAAGGCAGACAAACTGCGTGTGGTCTTCGACTGTTCTGCAAGGCATGAAGGTTCATCCCTAAATGATCACTTGCTTCAAGGTCCTGATCTCATAAATAGTTTGCATGGCATTCTAATTCGATTTCGTCAACATCCCATTGCACTTACTTGTGACGTTGAAAAAATGTACCATCAGTTTCACGTAGATGAACCCGATAGAGATTTTCTGCGATTTCTTTGGTGGAAGAATGGAGACATCACACAACCTGTTCATGAATTTCGTATGAAAGTTCATTTATTTGGGGCTGCTTCATCTTCAGGTTGTGCGAACTACGGCCTAAAACATCTTGCGACTGAAAATGGGGAGTTGTATCCACTGGGCTCACAGTTCTTGCTTAAGAACTTTTATGTCGACGATGGAGTGATCAGTGTGGAAAACGTGCATGAAGCCATTAAGGTTGCAGACGAAGCGCGACGTCTCTGTGCATTAGGTGGTTTACGATTACATAAGTTCTTGTCTAATAATGAACTTGTATTGAAGGGCATCCCTCAATCGGAGAGGATGTGTGGTGTAAGGGGTCTGGATCTTGCCTTTGATGAATTGCCATTAGAGAGAACACTTGGATTGCAGTGGGATAGGGAATCTGACTGCTTCAAGTTTAAAGTACACCTGAAAGAACAACCTGCCTCTCGGCGTGGCATATTATCTACTGTCGCTTCTGTTTATGACCCTTTAGGACTCATTGCACCTGTCCTTTTCAATGGAAAGCGAATCTTGCAAGAGATGTGCAAGAATGGCAGTGGTTGGGATGACCCTCTGATGGATGGACTGAGTTTAAGATGGGTAAAATGGAAACAAGATTTACAAAGCCTGCAAAATCTAAGCATACCACGCACATATGTACCATTGAATTTCGGGAAACCAATTAGTATTGAATTGCATCATTTCTCCGATGCTAGTAATGATGGATATGGTCAATGTTCTTATGTCAGAGTAAAGAATGAAGAAGGAAATGTTCATTGCGCACTTGTGATGGCAAAATCAAGAGTTGCACCTCTCAAAGTTGTAACAGTCCCTAGGTTGGAATTAGCTGCTGCTGTAGTCTCAGTGGAAGTAAGTAATGTACTCAAAAGGGAGCTGGATTATCCCGTTGCTAATGAGACATTTTGGACTGACTCTAAAGTGTTGCTGGGGTATATAAGTAATGAAGCACGCAGATTTCACACATTTGTTGCAAACCGGGTGCAAAGGATATGCCGCAGCACAAAAATCGAACAGTGGAGATGTGTTCCGACGGAAAGAAATCCCGCTGACTACGCATCTAGGGGTCTCACTGTAAAGCAACTACTTGACTCTGATTGGTTTACCGGCCCAAAATTTCTGTGGGAAACTGAAATGTTTATTCCATCTGAGCCCGCTCCTGCTCTTCTATTGGGCGATCCAGAAGTAAAAAGCCTTTTTACTTTGAATACAGAGTGTCAAAACAGCTTCAATTTGGCCAACCGCTTAACAAAATTTTCTTCATGGACTAAGGCAGTTGGAGCTGTAGCTCGTCTCTTAAGGAGAGCCAACAAGGATAGATCTAGTAGTCTTAGTACCATGCTAGAAAGACAAAAGGCAGAACTCCATATAATTAAATGCTTGCAAGAGAGTTCTTTTAAGGATGAGCTGAAGGAAATCAAGGGTGGGAGAGGTGTGTCATGTGGTGCATTACGTCCTCTTGACCCTTTCGTGGATCTTGATGGTGTGCTTAGGGTGGGAGGAAGACTTACTCGATCAAGTTACCCAGACTCTGTGAAGCATCCCATAATTATTCCAAAGACACATCAAATTACACAAATGATCGTTGCTCATTATCACAACAAAGTTATGCATCAAGGAAAAGGATTTACTGTAAATGAAATTAGAAGTAATGGGTTCTGGATCCCAGGAATCAACAAAGTTGTGGCATCCTTCATTAAAGGTTGTGTTGTCTGCAGAAAACTCAGAAGACCAGTTGAGGAACAAAAAATGGCCGATCTTCCACCAGAAAGAGTTGATCCATCCCCTCCGTTTCTGTACACTGGGATGGATTGTTTTGGTCCGTTTTCAGTTAAGTCTAGGCGAAATGTACAAAAAAGGTATGGCCTCCTGTTAACGTGTCTTTGTTCCCGTGCTGTGCACATTGAACTGCTTAATGACTTGACAACTGATTCTTTTATAAATGCTCTACGTTGTTTTATTGCCATTAGAGGCACAGTTCGACAGCTAAGATCTGATCAAGGGACCAATTTTGTGGGAGCAAGAAACGAGCTGAAAGGTGCACTCTGTGAAATGGATCCAGAAAGAATAACTACTTTCCTTTTGGAAAATCAGTGCGAATTCATCATGAATACACCTCATGCAAGTCATGCTGGTGGCGTATGGGAACGTCAAATAAGAACAATAAGATCTGTTCTGAATGCGACCTTTGCTCTTTATCCAGGGAAATTAGATGACTCTTGTCTGAGAGCGTTCCTTTATGAAGCAATGGCAATTGTAAATAGCAGACCACTAACTGTTGATTGTTTGAATGATCCACAAAGCTTAAGACCCATTACTCCGAACAATCTGCTTACATTGAAGCCAGTGACTGCTCTGCCTCCACCAGGTAAATTTTTGGAGGAAGATGTGTATGCAAGAAAGAGGTGGAGACACGTGCAGTATTTAGCCGAACAGTTTTGGAGCCGTTGGCGCAAGGAATATTTAGCAAACATAGTGACTCGTCAGAAATGGAATATGCCTAAGAGAAACCTTCAAATTAATGACATTGTATTGGTGAAGGAAGAAAACTTGCCTAGAAATGAATGGAAGCTAGGTAGGATACAGGAAACCATTAGTAGTGGTGACGGGCTTATTAGGAAGGCTAAAGTGCTCTTAGGTGATTGTAAACTTGATGCGAAGGGAAAACGTACAACCAAGCAATCCATAATTGAAAGACCAGTGCAAAAACTTGTATTGCTAAAGGAAGGAAATGAATAGTTATTTAAAATTGTGTAAATAAGTGGATCATGAAATCATTTTAAATTTTCTACATATTTATGGGTGTGTATTTATTATCATGAAAAAAAAAAGGGTATTTATAAAAAAAAAAATTTTAAAAGGGGAAAAAAAAAAAAAAAAAACATGTGAAGAGTTTGTTGCTAGGAAATTATTCGTGACTTGTAATTTGGGTTTAATACTTGCACTCATAATTTGGTGGGAGTGTTAATAACTTTGACATGGTGTCTTTGTTATTACATCTTCTCTACAATGTTTATATTGTGTGTGTGTATACTTTCTCTTTCTCTATTATATGTATATTTGATATTTTGGTATTTATGTTATGAAGTGTTCAGTGTAAAACCGGAAGTCTTTTAATTTGAATTAATTACCATTACGGATATAAACAGACACGGAAAGATCACACATGATCATGGCGTCCCAGCTGTGCGGTCTGCTACGGACTAAAGGTTTAGCTTCTGGTTTGATTGGAGAACAAGGTACTGACACTTCGTTTGATATGTTTGTTTGTTTGTATTGAGTTTGTATATTGAGTTTAAGTGATGTCTGTTTGTTTGTATATGGTTTTCATATTTGCTTACATTTGGTTTCATTTTCTCTTTGTGTACAAGCTCTTACGGTGTTTGCCGTACGGTGCAAGATATACGGTGTTTGGCCTTTGGTATAAGGTGTTTTGATGTTGACGACGGCGTCAGTGAAGTGAATGCTGCACTGAAATAAATTATGGAAAAACACCAGTGAAAAAGGCAATCCTTTATTGAACCAGGGAGCTACACCCCTACTTTTTTTCTCTTCTCCTCGTATGTGTTTGGTTTGGTTGACTTGATTTATATCATGTTATTTATTTGTTGTATTTATTTTGTATTGTTTAGTTTTTATGTTGATGCTCTGTATTTGATATTCATCTGCATTATTTGAAATAAGAAAAATCAATAAAAGGTTCAAATCATAATGACATCGTTGTCCATCTGTCTTTTAAAAGCCTCTTTATATTTACAATTTATGGTTTACAATTACTAAAATTATTTTGGTAGTTGAAAAAAAGCATGAACTAAAAACCTATTTAAATTCAGCTGGTTGCCAAAAAATTACTGAAAATTGTAGATATATTTAAAAAAAAAAGTGTTTTTAAATGACGATAACACAATCATTTTACTAAAATTAAATTTAAAAACTACATCTCCAAAAAATGTAAAAACGTAATGCTTTAGGAAAAGTCTAGGCTGCATTTACTTTAATAACAATATAGAATGAACTGTAATATTGTGGTTATTATTATATTTTATCATGATTGCAATAATATAACAATTTGAAATTTGAGAAAAAAAAATATTCAGCATCTTTATTCCAGTTTACAGTCACATGACATAATTCTACAAGCTGATTTGATGGTGGTGTGGTTTCACTTTGTTAAAACTTTGATTTTTTATTTTTTTTTGTTACCAAGATAAAATTCCAAATCCTCATTGTCACTTTTAATCACTGTTATCAAAATAAAAAAATACATTTATATGTGTGTGTGTGTGTGTGTGTGTGTGTGTGTGTGTGTGTGTGTGTGTGTGTGTGTATATATATATATATATATATATATATATATATATATATATATATATATGCACAAATCAACTAATCTACACAAAAAAGATGCTCAACATTCAGCGCACATTAAAAGTTTGATCACTTACTTCCATGTCCATTCTTTAAGAGTAATGACAGTTTCTAGGAAAAAATACTGTAGCGTGATAAAAGGCCTTTTCCACAACACTAAAGAAAGACGCTCCTCTCGGTCCAGCTGCTTTCTCTCTCTCAGAGATGAATCTGTGGGTATAACACATAAGCTTTCAAAATCACTCAATTATTACCAATTATCAACATTTTACCTGTTTGTTTGTGTGTGTAACATTTGCCCAAGTACAAAGGTAAGTTTGAAAACCATGCAAATTATTAAGCTACAAAATATAGAATTATTATTATAAAGGTGTGCCTGTGGTTATGATCGAAAACAAGACAATGGTCAAAAAAAAAAAAATCTGACATACAGTTGAGGTCAGAATTATTCGCCCCCTTTAAATTTTTTAAAATAATTTTATTTATATTTCTTAAATGATGTTTAACAGAGAAACGACATTTTCACAGCACTTTTTATGATATTGTTTTTTTTCTGGAGAAAGTCTTATTTGTTTTATTTTGGCTAGAATAAAAGCAGTTTTTAATTTTTTGGAAAACATTTTAGGGTCAAAATTATTAGCCCCTTTAAGCTATATTTTTTCTAATAGTCTACAGAAAAAAAAAACATTGCTTTACAATAACTTGCCTAATTACCCTAACCTGCCTAGTTAACCTAATTGAACTAGTTAAGCTTTAAAGGTCACTTTAAGCTGTATAGAAGTGCCTTGAAAAATATCTAGTCAAGTATTATTTACAGTCATCATGGCAAAGGTAAAATAAATCAGTTATTAGAAATTAGTTATCAAAACTATTATGTTTAGAAATGTGTTGAAAAAAATATTTTCGACCAAAACAAAAATCGGGGAAAAAAATAAACATGGGGGCTAATAATTCTGACTTCAACCGTACATGTGAATGTAATATTAAAAGAACAGATCATCCAAAAATGTAATTTCTGTCATACTTTACTAAACCTTTACTTTAAAACCAGAGTTTTTTTTTCATCTGTTGAACACAAAAGAAATAAAATCATTAAATAAAAAGTAAAAAAGCCAATGGCTGTGAAAGATTACACATTTCTTTAAAGATTTAAACTATGTTTTTACATTGCACGCTGCTCTGACAGTATCATTTATCCAGAGTAATGCAAATTATAAAAGACAGGCACATCAGGTCTGACTGCCTATGTGGGAAATGAAGCATCATGTCTCGATAGTAATGCATATTGTCAAGTTCCAGGCCTGGCTGTGTCTTTTGTCTAACAAATGGCCAGGTGATACTTTCAGGCTATGCCCTAAAAACAAGATTTCTTTACTAAATCTGTAATGGCAGTTTCTGTTTCTACTAATAAGCACTGCCCACTAAACTGTGTATTTGACAGCATGCAAGCTGCAGTAGCAAAGAGATATTATTTGATGAACACCACAGCAAAGGTGAGTTCTTATTAAAGGGTTCTACTTTAAAGACACCCGAAAATCCTCCTGGTTTTGTATCTTCTTCAAATTCACAACAGGTGCCGGCAAACAGGTTCTTCAAAATATCTTCTTTTGTGTTCAAGAGAAGAATCTGATAGAATTAGCCAAGCCACACGAGGAAGAATAAATCCAGTTGAGATCAGAATTATTAGCCCCCCTGTTTATTTTTTATTTTTCCAATTTCTGTTTACTGGAGAGCAGATCTTTTCAACACATTTCTAAACATAATAGTTTTAATAACTAATTTCTAATAACTGATCTATTTTATCTTTGCCATGATGAAAGCAAATAACATTTGACTAGATATTTTTTAAGACACTTCTATACAGCTTAAAGTGACATTTAAAGGCTTTACTAGGTTAATGAGGTGAACTAGGCAGGTTAGGGTAATTAGGCAAGTTATTGTTTAATGATGGTTTGTTCTGTAGACTATCTGAAAAAGTATAGCTTGAATCTAATAATTTTGACCTTAAAATGGTTTTAAAAAATTAAACTGCTTTTATTCTAGACAAAATAAAACAAATAAGACTTCTTCCAGAAGACAAAATATTTTAGACATACTGTGAAAATTTCCTCTGTTAAACATCATTTGGGAAATATAAAGAAAAAATAATAAAAATTTAAAGGGGGCCAGTAATTCTGAATTTAACTGTAAATAGGTCATTTTCAATTTTAGGTGAACTATTTCTTTAAGAGGTCAACATTGAAACAAATGAGTTGCTAAATCATTCACAAAAACATCTACAACACTTTTAGATAAGGTGTTTTATTATTATTATTATTATTATTTCATGGCTACTCTGAGGTCTGGGATGACAGCTGAATGTGAGTGATGATGAGGTCAGGTCGGTTAATCTGTGGTTTATCTCTGGTCCCCCTGACCCTTGATCAGTTCAGCCCAGGCTTACACGGTGGCGTCCTGATTAGATCAGGCCTCTCTCTCTCTCAGCATAACAAACCTGTAGAGCTGCCGTTCTGCTTGTCTTTTGGCCCTAGTCTTTTCTGCGGCTGCTCACATTCTGCTCCATTTGCAGCCATCTCCCACTACTGTTTACAGTTCAGACACCTGCACACACAAAACAAACTCAGTGATGCCATCATGCATGAAAAACATAACTTAGTTAGGTCTTGCTAAGTTTGCTCAGGGCAGACAAACAGCCGAAAAACTAACTCTGATTGATGATGGCTGTGTTCTTTAAATAACCTTGAAGCATTTAGGGACAACAGTTGAAAACTGTTTATTTAAAACATATTTTCCTTTTAAATTTTCCTTTTTTAAAGTCTACACAGGAATCAGAGTAAAATGTAACACCTTTTAAGACCTTTTTTAAGACTCTTTCCATACATTTTAAGACCTTATAAGCACTTTCAACCGGAATCACTAGCGAGATTTTAACTTTATTAACATTATTAATATACTGAATAAAAATCTATTAAATCTAGCTAATTCAGCAGTTTGGCATAGTAAACAAAGGTTTTGGGTACTGCAGTAAACTAATTAATTAAACTAATTTCATAAACTAAATAGCATCCTGATATTATTACAGATTTAATTCAGGCAAACTTTAGCATACAACCATACATTGCATAATCAAAAATGATATAAAATTTAGTACCTTGCAAAATAGCATTTAAGACTTTTTAAGGGCCTTAAATTTCTCTACATTGATTTTGTCAACATTTTAAGACCCCGCGGACACCCTGTTTTTTAAGGTGAACTTTTACGTTAAACCATTTTGCAGACAATTTCATTCAAAGCAAAAAAGTGGAACAAACTATCCCACACACTATCAATTCTTGCTGTGTGCATATTTAGTTTATCAGGGTTTCTGCATGTTACACCAAGTTAAATTTAAGACCTTTTAAGACCTTTATGAATGAAATTTTAGACCTATACAGGACTAAATGCTAAGGATTTCTGTCCAAACATCCCAGTTGGGAGAGATTTTTCACTTGCACTATTAAAATGATTATAATTAAAAACATTTAAAAATACAATTATAATTTATTAATATAAAGTAGGTCAGGTCAGTCAGTATCCTCAGTGTTAAGACATGGAGAACTTTTAAATAAATGTTACTGTAAGGGAAATAATTAAACCATTATGGCATGATTGAGTAGCTATGCATGAACAAAGAAAAATTAAGACCTACGACACAACATTTCAGTAGATTCCAGACTTTTTAAAACCTAAAATTTAGTTGTTGTTTTTTTAAATTTTTTTATTTGAGACATTTTAGGACCCTGTGGACACCCTTTTTATGATATATATTGTACTATAATATTTATATACAGTTGAAGTATTTAGTTGAATTATTAGCCCCCCTGTTTATTTTTTCCCCTATTTCTGTTTAACGAAGATAACTTTTTTCAACACATTTCTAAACATAATAGTTTTAATAACTCATTTCTAATCACTGATTTATTTTATCTTTACCATGATGACAGTAAATAATATTTGACTAGATTACAAATTAAAAACTGCTTTTATTCTAGCCGAAATAAAACAAATAAGACTTACTGCAGAAGAAAAAATATTTTCAGACATACTGTGAAAATTTCCTTGCTCTGTTAAAACATAATTTAGGAAATATATATATATATATATATATATATATATATATATATATATATATATATATATATATATATATATATATATATAAAAGAAAACAAATTTAAAGGGGGCTAATAATTCTAACTTCAACTGTACATATTTTGAGAGAAAGAGAATATAGAGAAAGGCATTGCTAGTGTTTGCAAATAAAATGTACACCCACACATATTAATATAGATGAATCTATCTATCTTTTTATGTGTATGTGTGTAAAGACAATATTTTTAAATGTAATAAAGAATAAATAAAAGACAGTTGTTATAATTAAAAAAATAAATAAAAACCCAATAGAAAACATATAAAGCAAACAGCAATTGACACAATTAAAGTATTATATGTTGCATTTGGGTATCAGTAAATTCATCTTATTGCCCACAGGACTCTAATCACCTGTTTTAGGTTGCTCTATAGGACCTTTAAACTAGCACTTAGGCTAACATAACTAAAACAGAACTTTATATCAGAACATAAACCAAAGACTTTAGATTTTCTAGTAAGTGCTGAATAGTTAAGAATGACTTAAATACACAATGATCGTTTTCAAATGACATTGATATGTTATCTTATTTTCAAACAGCCCATGTGGGTGATGAACCGGCAAGAATTAGCAGTTTAGATTAGCTCTGACTCCAGAGTCAACGTTTGGATTTTATTCCAGACTCGGCATCGTCTGTATAGTGATGTTTATATACGTTTAGACTATAATGACTGTAAGGTGTAGAAACAGTGGTAAGGTGAAATGAAGAAACAGTCATACCTGACACCACTCTTCCGTCCCGACAGCAGCAATAAGCAACAATAACAGCAAGCGGAAATGACTCACGTTCAGCTGTGGAGCCCGGCGGTTGTTTCACAATAAAAGCCGACTGTCATAGGTTTTGTCGATTTTATTATAATGCTGGAATCAGTTTATGGTTGAAAACTATCGCTATTTAGACCGACAGAAACCGATTTTTACCATCCCTTATTAATAGACAACTTCATTAAACATTTCTAATAAAACGTGCTTATTTGTCATATTGCTCACCAGCTTCGAATTACGTCTATTGAAACAAAAATAGAAAGTCTACTTTAGGATGACCCACAAAGCTATTTATATTTTCGGTGGCCGTCTTTTATTTTGTCATTCGCGCTTCCGGTATTCTGATGCAGTAGAAGTTTCTAACTTCTCACTGTGGAATTACCCAAGTTCATGTCCTTTTTCAGTATGACTATTTATAGGCGCTATAATGCTGCAGTTTTTAATTTTGTTAAACTTTTTAACAGGAAGATACCAACAAGCTGGTACATGTTTATTTGCATTTTCTTCTTCAAATACCTTTCTGCTATATTAAAAAAGGTCTCAGCAGTTTTCTGTTGGGTGATATTTAAGCTATTTTGTGTTTGAAAAGGTATTGTCAATTTGATGTATATTCACTCACAACAGTAGCCTTTTTTTTAAAGATTTTTTTATTATCTTTTATTATTATTTATTTATTTATTTGCATTAAGGCAGTCTCCGTTTAAATCATGTGAGTGTTATCTGTGTATTCAAACATTGTGCCAATTACTATAATTACAAACTTACAAAAAGCATCCACACCCTCTTAGAACTTGAAATATTACCTTTTTCAGAGATCCTACTTACATTATTATACATTTAATATTTTGGCAGAGCAGAGGCTTTCGCAAAAGGAATGCTCCACTTCTGTGGAAATAGGTTAGTTTTACAAGCTCGCAAGAGCTAAACTGTTGAGTTTGACCATTTTTGAATCCATTCAGCCAATCTCCTGGTCTGGCAGAAACACTAATATCTAAGCATAAATCATTGAATCAGATTAGACCATTAGTATCATTAGTATCAATTTTTAATTTGCATCAGTCTTAGTACATGAAGAACAGTAACTACAGAGGATCAGGCTTTAAATGGGAAAATTATCAAAACTCTATTTATTTATTTGACAAAATGCTAACGGTCTAATCCAATTCAGTGATTTATGCTAAGCTAAGCTAAAAATGGGTAAAGACCTAGATAGGGCAGAGCTGCGGACTCGCACGTCAATATAGCATCATACTTGTGATGCTGTATAACAACAATTAATATTTTTACAGTACTGTGTTGGTTGGGTTTAGGGATAGGTTAGGGGAATAAAATACAACTTATTGGGTAATTTACTAGATAACACAAATAATACTAGGTACAACTACTGTTCTTACAGTACCATGACGGTTGGGTTTAGGGTGGGGTTAGACGTAAAAAAGGACAATTTATTGGGTAATTTAATAAATAACATAATACCCGGTACAATTACCTTTTTTACAATACTACAACCATTGGGTTTAATGTTGGGGTAGAAGTAGACGTTTAAAAAACACAATTATTGGAAAATTTAATACATAATAGAAATAATTCTCATCCACTTCCGGACGCAACCATATCTGATCTAGCAACAACCCTAAAAATGACCCCACCAGAGCTGGGGATTGACTGAATGGATTAAAAATAAAGTAAAACTCAACCATTTAACTCTTGGAGAGCTGTAAAATGATACTATTTCCAAAAAAAAAGTGGAGTGCTTCTTTCAATTGTTCTATTTGGTAATTTAATGTTTAATGTAAATAATAATAATAACTATTATTAAATATATTATTATTATTAAATAATATGATAACTCCTAATTAGTGTAATGCAGTATACAATTTATATACAAAGTCAGAATTATTAGCCCCCCTTTGATTTTTTTTCTCTTTTTTTTAAAGGAAATTTTCACAGTATGTCTGATAATATTATTTCTTCTGGAGAAAGTCTTTTTTGTTTTATTTCGACAAGAATAAAAGCAGTTTTTGATTTTTTAATAAACATTTTAAGGACAAAATTTTTGGCCCCTTTAAAATATATATATATATATATATTTTTTGATGCAGAGACAAACCATTGTCATACAATCACTTGCCTAATTATCCTAATCTGCCTAGTTCACCTAATTAACCTAGTAAAGCCTTTAAATGTCACTTTAAGCTGTATAGAAGTGTCTTAAAAAATATCTAGTCAACTATTATATACTGTCATCATGGCAAAGATTAAATAAATCAGTTATTAGAGTTGACTTATTAAAACTAATATGTTTAGAAATACTTAAAAAAAAATCTACTCTCCATTAAACAAAAATTGGGTAAAAAAATAAACGGGGGTTAATAATTCAGGGGGCTAATAATTCTGACTTCAACTGTGTGCTGTACTACCCGACCACCACTTATTCATTTAGGTCAAGGGTGCCCAAACTCAGTCCTGTTGGGCTGGTGTCCTGCTTATTTTAGTAACAACCCCAATTAAACACACCTGAACCAGGTAATCAAGCTCTTTCCAGGTATACTAGAAACCACCAGGCAAGTGTGTTAAAGGAAGTTGGAGCTAAACCATGCAGGACACTGGTTCTTCAGGACCGAGTTTAGGCACCCCTGATTTAGGTGCTATGTTTTGGCATTTAAACCATAGTAGCTTAATTCAGAGATCAGAGTTCAATTTGGGCTATTATGTCAAGGCTCAGCATATTTGTTAATGGAACAAACTACGAGTAAAGCATTAATTGATGTTTTACGCCAAAGTTCTTCTGCCACAACATAGTTACAACAACGGTGTACACCTCAAATGGCTGCTGTGATTTGCATAAAAACAAAGTTGCGAGATATTTGATGGAGAATGGATGAGTTTCATTTTAATCTTTGCCAATTTACAATCAAGCCACCAAAAAAATTACAATCCTGTGTATTTCTTCCTCACCAGCCCCTCATAATTATTATTATTTTTCAGATTCTGCAGATCACACACAAAATCTTACAGGTGGACAAGCATCGGTATCCATTCTGTGTATTCATTCTTCTGTACACTCCGAATAGTGAGCTAGAACAGCACGACACCTGGCACTCACACACACACACACACCTTAATACAAAGAAATGGATGAGTAAACACAGAAGTCAGAAGAATCAATGTATCCCTTGCTCATTTATGGAAATGGATTCACACAAGAAAGAGCACTGTATTCAATACAAGGAAAGGTCACCTGTTACACATGGAGTGGATGATGAGATGTTAACAACTACGAGGTCGATCGGGGGGGAAACCTGTTTATGCTAAGGGATTAAAATCGTTTACTATATTCATATCTGTATGCGCTTAAAATTCCCATACAGCTACATATTTGTGTAGAATATCAGATTATTACTTAGTGTTAGCTAAATGTACCCATGGATGCATACGTTCATGTTCAAATATCGTCTTTAACCTTTTTTTTCCAGAATATACAATAATGAAATGCATTAAACAGACTGACAGTGTAAGCTCTTCACATACAATACATCAAAATTAAGAGATTCTACATTAGTTTCCTCTCACGACAGAGTGCAAATCAGATGCTTCACAACATATTTTAAGGTTAATTGCTCTTCTCAACACTCCACTTACATACACAACCCATGCCCCCTTAAAAAAAATCAGCTCACACAAAAAAAAGAACTAGTGATATAAGTAGCCTTAAATATGGAATGTGAAATAACAAAAGTGTGGTCCGATTTTTTTCTTTGACAACACAAATAAAAATGAAGTCCTTCATTGCAGGAAAATAATTTAAAACATGTAACTTTTTTTGTTTGTTTGTTTGTTTTACTTTATATAACCTTGTGAGTAGACCACGATAAGCTTTGTGAGGAACTTAAGGAGAGATGGATGGACAGCTGTGGGCAGGAGGGCTTTACATGCCATAGCCGAAGCCGGGCTGTGCGGGTTGGGTGTAGCCGGTCGCTGTGGGGTAGCCATAGCCGTAAGGCTGCTGTGGGGGAACTGCCACATTGGGACCTGCAGTGAGCATCAGCTGGGGTGTGCCTGAAAAAAATCATTCAAAACAGGAGCATTAGTACTGAAACCATGTATATAATTTGTTTGTTCATATTTAACAAGCTTTGAATGCAACAGTAAAATAGAGCTTAGATCGAGCCCAAAAAATTAAACCTGACCCTACTCGAGCAACTTGTGTCCAAGTCTGACCTGGTGTGACACATTAACGGTAATTATGAGCCTGAAGGCTGATTTATACTTCGGCGTCAAGCGCAGGCTCTGGCTCAAGGCTGATTTATACTTCTGTGTCAAACACACGTGTATGCTCCGGCACAAGCCTACGCATGGTCGCATAGCCCTCGTCATCGCTAATGTACACCTCTCAAAAATTGTTACTACAAGTCACAACGGCGTGTAGGGCAAGCTCCGTGATTGGTCGGCTGGGGTAGCTGTGACGAGTGTGGGCGGTGTGTGCAGTGTTGCCAACTTTTCAGACCCCCTTAAACTGAGATATATCCAGCTACAGGCCCGCAGAACCACACACGTTTTAGGCACACACAATCTGGCACACACAATCTAGGCAAACCATATATGGTTACGACGGATGTTAATGTTATTAACGTCTTTTTGAACATCGTCATCGATATGTTTTGATATATATGGTTAATAAATATTGTACACAACAAACAATAGTGTTTACTTTATTTTATTTCACAAATATTGTGATCGAGATGGCCGAATGGGGAGCATTGCTTCCGATCGCCATTCAATATAATAGACTGAACAGCTTTTAATCAGTCATTATAGCAAATCAGTCATTATTATCTGACAATAATATGGCAGATACACATTTGCTGGCCTTGCTGAACTATCTAATTTGGACAGGTTTAATTTATATAATGGATTCATTTATAATGAAGGAAATAATAGCAAGTAAATATAGGTAATAACACATTATATGTAATAAAAATCTTTTTACATGTAACAAATGTATAACAATATATTAATATTTTACTCAAGCGATTTTATAGTGTTTATTTGCTTAACTTTCTAATAACCTTTTAATTAATGATTTCCAACATTTAATACTGTAGTAATTTATAGTAAGCAACAAATTGTTTTTAAATCAAAATTTAGCAATAAGAACAAATTAACTATTAATAATTAATAAAAAATAATAAGTAAAAAAAAAATATACACACACACACACACACACTAACAGCTGTGACAGTTTAATAAAAGATAGTTTATATATAAACTTATAATTATAATCAGTTAAGATAATCAGTTTATAACTATGTGTGTGTATATATATATATATATATATATATATATATATATATATATATATATATATATATATATATATATAGTTTAAATGATTAACTATAGTACGCTAATTTATTTTAATGTGACACAATATTGCTTGCTTTTTATATTTTACAACAAAGTGATTTTAACCAAGTATGATAAGATTAAGATCCTAATTTAGTTTATTACACTTAATCCTACAATTAGACAGTCTGTTATGTTTTCTTTGTGTATGTGGACACATGAATAAAGTCATAAGTGTCTTTAACCAATTATTTTTATTTACATAATTTGATATCAGAAACTGCAGAGATGATGATAATAATAATAATGACTTAAACCATACTTGTGAAATTCAATAGGTGGCGATAATGCTAAAGAGTTAGTTAGTTACCACATATGGTTTGCCTAAATCGTGTGTCCTAGATTATGTGTGCCTAAAACGTGTGTGGTTTTGCGGGCCTGCAGATGGATATTATTGCTTAAGCCTGGTTTATACCTCTGCTTTGAGTGATCGGCGTGACCCACGGCGCATGCAACACTGTGCATTCATACTTCTGCTCGCTGTTTCTGTTGCTCTGCAATAATAATTCCTAAACTCTACCTGGCAGTAGGTGTTCATGTTCCTCAGTAACGAGTTTCTTATAACTATTAAAGAGATTTTTGTGATAGTTTTGGAACTTGTGTGTTTATAATGTCTGGGAGATTACTGCAAATTCATTATACATCTATATGAATATTCAAACAATTAATTTAATTAAATTGACATGCATATATAAAGCATAGTGCAATTGTAAATATTTCCATTGCTATAAATATTAACCATAGGCTGTAAAAAACTGCTGGACATGATGACGTCAGTAATATGCAAATTGACGTATGACGTAATTTAGCAACATTTAGCAACTTTTTGAGCATATCTTAGCGCCTTTTCATTGAAAATAGTTGGCAACACTTTGGTGGTGCTAAGAGCCACGAGCCATAGGGGAGCGAGTGTTTACAAGTGTTGGGTCCTGTAAAGGAGCTCCAGATGGAAAATGTTGTTTTGTATTCACCTTATGATTAATGCTGTTGCACGTCCACCGTTTCCCACCTCTGAATAAGTTTGTTTTAGCTACTTGTACATTTAAAATCTGATCACTCGACGCAGAACTAAAAATCAGCCTTGAGCCCAATTTAAACTCGACTATATTTTTAATAAGTGAGCTGTTACAACATACTTTCTCAGCTACAACTCTGAGTTGTTTGAACTACAGAAATTAGTTTAGATTTATCTTACCTCACTCTCAGGGGCATGCTTGAAGAAGTGACAAAAGAGGACATTGAAGACTGACTATCATACTTTCTGCATACCTGTCAACCCTCCCGTTTTTTACCATTCCATCCGGCTATCATCCCTATTAAAGATTTTCCCCTACCTTTCTTTGTAAAGTGAAAGTATTAATAAAGAGCTGATCTTAAATGTGATCTAGTCTAATTGCAAAAGCTGTTCAAGGGGATTATGCTTTCCTTTTATTTTGACTTGAAATGATGATAAAATTCAATATGCAGCCTCCGAATCAGTCAATCCACATAATGCCTGTTTCACATCACACATGCAGGAAGTAGCTGTGGGCCTTAGTACAGATGAGAATTAAAAATAAATAATGTATTTATATATAAAGATAGATAGGTAGGTAATTAGATAAAGAAACAGATCGATCTGTGCAGCAGCAGCCGCCAATCAGCTTTGCACTGCAGGCACATCCAGTGTGAAAAGCAAACACCTGTGCACTGCTTCTGCTCACATACACGCTGCACACAGGTGACTGATGCATGCTCAGCATAAAGACACTATTCTCAGATCAGCTTCTGGACATGTGATTTGAAGATAAGCGACAGTGGACGCTTTGGGTTTTGGTGTGTTTTTAAACATATATACCTGTTTTTAAACAGGTATATATACATGTCCGCCTGGCGTCTTTTCTTTTAAACATAATTTCACACACATTTCATTATAGATTTGTGTATAGCTCTCCACACATTTAGGCTATTTTAGAAATGACCTAAACATAAAAATAAAATAAAAACGACAAATGCTTGATCATGGCCTGGCTCGAAGATTGTGGCAAGATATATCGGTAACACTTTACAATAAGGTTCATTAGTTAATGCATTGACTAACATGAACTAATCATGAACAACACATGTTCAGCATTTATTAATCATAACTGAACAATAACTAATGCATTATTAACATTTAAGTCCACGCTTGTTAACATTAGTTAATGCACCATGAGTTAACATGAACTAACAATGAACTACTGTATTTTCATTAATTAATGTTTATTAACATGAATAAATACTGTAGTAAATGTATTGTTCATTGTTTGTTCATGTTAGTAAATGCATTACTTAACATTAACTAATAAACCTTATTGTAAAGTGTGACCGATATATTGGGCCGACCCGGCCAGTGGGTTAGGTCAAGTCTGGGCTCGGGCAGAAAATCTAAACTCTACTGTAAAATATTTTTTTTAAAGATTTTTTTCCACCATTCTGAATAAAGGATATTTTTTCTGAGGGTTCTTTTTGTAGTTTAGGCATGGACCAATTTCATTAAAAGGTAATAAAAATAATTTAATAAAAAAAGTTGTATAAAAATGTAAGCCCATAAACGGGATATTTCAGCTTATTTTCAGATATTTCAGAGTTATAAAGTCATTCCAACAGGCTTTTAGCGCAGTGAATGATTTAGCAAAATGTTTTTTTTTTTTTTTTTTTGTGAAGCATAAGAAACGCAGATGCGCATTAAAAAAAAACTCTTTATGGAAACGCCATGATGTGCATCATTTTTGAAAATGCAAATAACTGATTAGGATAAACTTTTCTTTCAAAACTATGATGGAAATACTTTTACCAAACAAATTACAATATAGTAAATAATAAAAAATAAAAAAAATTTAAAAGAGAACATGTGATGATAAAAATGCGTGTGACTGCACAAACCAGCAGGCTGAGCGCACTGCAAAAATCTGAAATGTTGTTTTGGTCATTTCAGTATTTGTGTTATCATATTGTTAATTACCTCCAGAATAGTCAAGAGTGTCTGTGCTTTGCGTCTCACATGACCTCGTGTTCATTGCATGTCAGGATTGTCTTCTGAGGTGCAAGTCATTTATTAAATAAGGAAAAGATTTACGCAGCTTCTCCAACCGCAGAAAATTCTATTTTGACTTTAGATATTTGGTGCCAGGAAGTGACATTTTGTTCGCTTTGACTCATTGGATGGAAATGCTGTTTTGTTCGCATGTCTAATATGCGATATTTCAGTTATGCACATAAATTTAATTAGCATCTTTGGATGGAAAGATAACTAATGACAACCAAATCGTAAAATTAGTAACTAAAATATTATTGTAGGTGATAAATATCTCATATCGCCAGGTTACCGCAAAGTTCAAATCCTGCATATACTATATGAATCAAACAATTTCTTTTCATACTTGCTATTAATAAACAATAAAATGAATGAAACATGAAAAAACAAGTCAAGCAACCAAAAACTAAATTACATAAACACAAAAACAAAACCCCAAAAAGTACAACAAACAACACCAGATGACCAAAAACTAATTTAAAACTACACACCAAATACAAAATAACCTATCAAACAACAAATAAAATAATATAATAAATAAATAGAAATAAAATGATTTGGACAGTTGGATAGATGTTACTCACCTAGTATTTTGTAGTGTATTTATATGTGATTGTTTCTTAAGCCCATAAGGTATACTTCAGCTTGGTGATTTAGGTACAGAGTGTGTGTGTGTGTGTGTCTGTGTGTGTGTGTGTGTGTGTGTGTGTGTGTGTGTGTGTGTGTGTGTGTGTGTGTGTGTGTGTGTGTGTGTGTGTGTGTGGGATGTAAATTTTGGCACAGGACAATTTCTTTAAATGTGCATAAAATGTTGGTGAAAATTGGGTGTTTTTTTGTTACACTTTTTATAGCTAGAAAGAATTTCCATGACGAACCATTCTAGTGTGCGTATGTCTAGGTTTTAGATGAACAAGCCTACCATAGACAATGGGTTGTGCCTCCGTGAGCTGCTCTTCCTCTTTCCTCAAAGACTCAGAAGCATCCAACTTATCAACCTGGGAAAAAGGAGAGCGAGAAACAAAGACAAAAAGAGGACGAGTGAGAAGAGGTAAACACCCGTAGACAGGGAGTAATGACTGATGGATGGGACCATTCATGGGAGATGCATAAAGCCAAGCTTAATACAAGGTGCACACGCTTTCAAAGCAGGTCTCATGGGACAAGCTTTTTGCCAAGGCACTCCATACCCGATGACAAACCACTGAAATAAGCATCAACTACTGCTCTATGCATTTCACATGTAAGAACTATGGCTTTATATGTCCTCAGTGAATCAACCAATGACAATAGACATGGTCCCCCATACAGTCAGACAGTATCCTATTACGGTAAGTGCATATGTAGAAAACAGAACCCTTTTAAGATGCGATCACAATCAAAAACGTTGGTGAAATTCCACAGTGGAAGATAAAAAGTCTGCCAAGAGTTGTGTAGCACAGCCTATATAGAAATGGCTTTCAAATGGTTTTGTTGGTCAATGGAGCATTCACCTGACCAAATAAATTGCATTCACCAAAATGCCAGAGTAAATAAATTCCCATTTGAATGACTGGATTTAAACATGAAAATTCACTCAACATCTGTACATGTGACCGCACCTTTAATGAACTAAAGAATCTACTCATAAATCTGGTGACTATTAAAATGGGAAGACGCTGCTTACGGGACAGGTTCTGAGAAAGATTGCTCTGCTAGAAAAAGGAAGTCATTGTGCGAATGATACAAACAGAAACTTACAAAAGTCTTATTGCGATTAAACAAACAATATCAGAATCCAATATAGCTGATTAAGTAGGTAAAGCTCAAGTTACAAAAATTAGAGTGTCCTGGGTGTCTAACCAATCCTTGAGTTATGATTGAATTATGAATTAAAGGAATAGTTCACATAAAAAAGTATGATTCTGTCATTAATTACTAACTTTGGTTTTATTTTTTCCTTTACTTCTGTGACACACAAGTAGTTCAATAATGTTGAAGTTCATCTTTGATTGTACAATAGGGACAGAGGGTGTTGATGAATGACAAAAAGCTGTAACTTAAAGCAGTAAATATCTATTTTTTTTAAAGAAGTAATGTAATTTATGCTTAAGGATAGGGCTGTGCAATTAATTGAAATTCAGTGTCGATTTCAATTTTGGCTTCTAACGATTATGAAAAAACATGAATGAAAATGAAATGATTATTGCATCATATACCGCCCACTTTCTGGTTGTACACATTAGTTGCTCTGCAAAGCTCAGTTTCAAGTAATAATGACTAAAAGCATGTACTGTAATGTAACATTTGCAGCATGGGATGCATTGATGTACATTCAAATCATTCATGTTTTTCAAAGCACAAAAGAGATCGCACGCTGTTGTGTGTGTGTGTGTGTGCTCAGCCTCAGAGACGAGCAGAGCGCACATCTTAAGCCATCCTAATGTGAGCGCTTAAATGGTCAAATACATGCACATTTTTGTCAAAACGTGGTGTTTAGTGATTATTTATATTAATCCTCATTTATAAAATAAACAGACGAGTTGAGAATCAAAAGACACGTGAAAGTTAAACCATAAATCAGAACCGCACTGCTCTTAAAGTGACCGTGTGCAATATTCCTGCTGTCGACTGTTTTTACTTTTGAACAAAATGACAAAAATCATCCACTGCTCTTGACTGAAGGACTTTTGTAGCTATAACTTTACATAGCTAAAGTTTTTTCTTACAGTGAAGATGCTTAAACCACAGTTTGTTTTATATTTTTATCCTATTGTACTTATTTCCCGTTCCTTATTTACAGGGAGGAAAATAACTGTTTCTATACAGTTGAAGTCAGAATTATTAGCCTTCCTGAATTATTAGCGGCCCTTTATATCTTTTCCCCAATATCTGTTTTTCTACTTTTTTAAACATAATAGTTTTAATAACTCATATCTAATAACTAATTGCTATGAAGACAGCACATAATATTTGACCAGATATTTTTCAATATACAAGCATTCAGCTTAAAAGTGCACTTTAAAGGCTTAATTAGGTTAACTAGACAGATTGGGGTAATTAGGCAAGTCATTCTAAAAACAGTGGTTTCTTCTGCAGACAATCAAAAATATAAATTGCTTAAGGGGGTTAATGATATTGATCTTAAAATAGTTGAAAAACTATTTAAACCTGTTTTTATCCTAGCCAAAATAAAACAAATAGACTTCCTTCGGAATAAAAAATATTATAGGAAATACTGCAGAAAATTCCTTGCTCTGTTAAACATCATTTGGGAAATATTTATCAAAAAAATATTCACAGAAGGGCAAATAATTTTGACTTCAACTGTATATCGTTTTGAATAATTGTGATTACAATTAGTTGATGCTATTTTTGCCATTAGCACTGTATGCAGTACAGTTTTTCTTGCCATGTGCTTTATATTGTTTTTGAGCTACTACTTTGGTTACAAGGCGTCATTGCAAAAGTAAGCCATTATTTCTGTCAGAAAAGACAGAACAAAAACAACAAACTACTACTAAGACAAAAAAAAAACATGTAATAAAATTTGAAAAAAAAAAAAAATTATGTAAATATATATAAACAAGGTTCTAATGATCGATTCTGTGTGAGGAAAATATTACAATATCAATTTTTGGGTCTTATTGGAGTTAAAAAATCTCTAACCTGTCAATTTCATTTTATGTTGGAGCACCAAGACCAATCTTGTAGATGTAGACAAAATTCCTAACAAAAATTTCTAGACAAAATTCTGTGACACTGACAGAAGAAAGAAAAACCCAATATACTTGCAACATCAAAGAACAAACTAGTGTGACGTAACTAAATCAGACCAAAACAAACATATCCACAGGGCTGAGATCCTTTTTGATACAAAAAAAAAGTGCATCACATTAATATATTCATGAGATGTTTGCTAACATCACACCACTGCTCACTTCTTCATATACACATACATCATTTTACCCCTAAGGAACTTCACTATTAGCATACGAGTACCTTCATACTTATGAGATTGAGAAAATGATGACAAAATATTCATTTTTGTGTGTGAACTATCCCTTTAAATGTGCATTTGGGTTCAGTTCTCTACACAGAGCTGGTGTCAGCTTTTTAAAAGTTAAGGAATTATTGTTGTTGTTGAGCAGGCTTTAAAGAGACCGGCAGGTTGAAGATTCGTTGAGAGGGAGAGATCATGCCACAGGTGTAGTTTGTTATTCCTATGTTAAAAAGAGTGCATGAGAGAAAGGCAGAGTAAGAGTGGAAGTGTGACAGGTGAGAGATGGTTTATACAGCCATTCACGGCTTCCAGAGGCAGGCAAAGCCAACAGCCACGATCCCTGACCGTTCAAAGGTGCTACAAACACGCTCAAACACATGCCTGTAAACTATCTACAGCATACAAGAGGGTTTTTTATTATTATTTTATGAAGGACCACACTTTCTCATAAGTTAAGCTAGATTATAGCTTAAAAGCATAATGCACATGCACCACTTAGGGTTTATTCACACCGAATGAGTCTTTGCTTCTAAAACATGCTTGACCCGGCACTCAGGAAAGGGTTTTTTAAAAAACGCAGCGCGAGGTCCAGGTAACACGATATTAAAAACATGATGTAATATCAACAATAACGAACCCATTAGAAACAGTAGAACAATTTGTTATGATAAGCACATTAAGATGCATCGTATAACTCAGGATATACTGGACAAAGCCATAATGAGCGCTGTGATCATCCGCCATGATATAACAGTAAATAAAACAGCTGTTGTGACAACTTTCTACAATTAACAGAAGCTCGCAATGGTTGATCCGCCTCCATGATCTTCTGATTGGTTCACTGCTTTTGGACCTGACAGTGATGAGCTGTGCTGCTTGTGAAATTTAACGATTCAATTTGAATTTGACACGGCGTCTAAAAAAAAAAAACGCAGCGCTCACATAAAAACCAATGAAAAAATGCATTGAAAAACAACAGAAAAGTAGTGCGCTGGAGAGGAAAAACGCATTCTGTGTGAACAGCCCCTTAGTTGAACAAATTTCAATAGTGAAAATGTGGTCACTCCTTTATTTTAAACCTAATTATCAGTCCAAAACTGAATTAGCTGAGGAACTTTGACAAGCTATGAGAGTGAATTTGATTAAAGAATTTTTTTTTTAATTCAGACGAATGATTATCAACAGAATGGTAGTTTAGTGTCACATTCATCAGCTAATTCCAGCATCTACGGGTCTGAGGCGAACTACGGCAGCGTCTGGCAAACGGATGGTCAGTAATCTAGAAGAAACTCCAGGAAAGTCTAGTTACGGTGTGTTTTTAAAAGCAGCAGAGTGACATGGGAGGGAAGAACTCATGCAGACTCTTCAAAAAGTTTCAGTCGTCCAAACTACAGGGGTTAAAGATGGAGTAAGAGTGAACCTTCACCTTTTCCTTAATTGCATCAACCTGAAAGGGAATTTAAGAGTGGCAGCTTAAGAAAAAAAGCAAACTTAACAGTCCAGCATTGCAAAAAGCAGGTAGAGAACAATTGCAGCAATCACCAGAAGTGTTAAAAGAAATAACCAGAGGGAAATCATAGAGGATACTAATCAAAATGTCCACCTCATTACTTTATTTGCATTTCACTGGCTGCTCAAATCAGTTAATCGTACCTAGGAACAACCATCAAGCTAAATAAAAAAAAAAAGTGATGAATAAATGTCTGTTCTGAACATGTTCATGAATGACAGGAGAAATAAAACTTACTTAAAATGAAGCTGCATGTAGAAAATATATTAAAATTATAAACAAAATTCTGTTCCAAATCCCAGCAAATCAGCCTACCTAGACAACATTTGATCCTATTATTAATGCACAAAATAAAATAATAATAATAATAATGTGGGGTCACTGAATAAATTAATACTTTTATGCAGTAAGACAAAAACTAATTTAATCAGAAATTTTAACAAACGAAAAATAATTTAATTGAGCATTGTTCAGCAGTAAAACGAAAAAAGGTTTCATTTAAAATCCAGTCTTTTTGTTTGTTTGCTTATCTGTAAAGGCTAAATATTCACTTGTGGCTATAAAAATGTAGAACTTTGGCTTTTAATCTTTTACTGTTTTAGCATTTGTTAAAATTGTTTTAACATTAACATTATATTCAATTATAATTAACAGTTATAGCTCACAAATTGTAAATAATATTTTTTTTTCTGAAAGCCTTCATGTAAACACTTTTAAACGGGGTTAAACATTAATTTCTCAACATTATTATTATTATAAATTATGATTATCAATTATTACTAGGGCCAGACAGAATCTGTGGACATTTTTTCACTATTTCTGTGCAGAACTGTAACAAGTCTGCAGATTTATGCAAAATGATTTTGGCAGTATCATAATTAAAGACTGTAAAATAAAAAATAATACCTGTTTAACTTTTATTTAATGTTTACATTGCAAATCCAATTATATCCACTTAGTTTGGTAAACAAAGCAAGTCTCTCATATATCTACTAAAAGACAGAAAATATTACTTAAACTGTATCGTTATTAAATCAAATAAACATTTCCATATTAGTCAATAATATTACTGAAATTAAAATAAAAACTAAATAAATATAAATTTATGGTCATTTACTTAATTTAATAAATAGACTCGACGATGGGCTAAAAATCGGAGGATTTGTGCACGTGCAGTTTTCGTGGAGACCTAATCATAAGTCACAAAATGAAAATTATAAACATCTTTAACTGAAGAGATTTATGTAAACAGCATTAAATGTTACTATTTCGACACTAATATTACACTCATTTATCATTAACAATTACAGGTCATAAAAAAAAAAAGTTTTTATTGAAAGAGTTTTTGAGTTAAACCTGTCGCCGAAAAAGCGGCTGGCTAGTTTTGGAACAGATGTGAGGAATGCGTTTATCTGGAATCGTCCATCCTCCCAGACTGTGTCTACCGTAAGAGCTGTGGAGGTGCTCGACAGATGCTTACCTTAGAGAGGTACTCCCTCATGACCTGAATGAAGTAGGGCATGGAAAAGTCCATGAGGTTGTGCCTCCACGCCGTCTCCAGCACCACGTCAGGCCTCAGCAAGTCGTAGCAGGTGAACAGGCAGGCGGCAAAACACTCTTTCTTGTCATCTTCCAAGAACCACTGCAGCAGCTCCTCTGCCAGCTCTGTGTCCTTCGACTCTGAAGCGTACTGCATAGCATCCTGTGGACAAAACAGAAACAGACATTTAAATAATAGTTATGAGATAAGTGTCCTGCTAAAACA
Source organism: Danio rerio (assembly GCF_052040795.2). NCBI lineage: Eukaryota > Metazoa > Chordata > Actinopteri > Cypriniformes > Danionidae > Danio > Danio rerio. Next base: position 20,009,277 of record NC_141035.1, on the reverse strand, counting down.
TGACTGTAGCTCAATTAGATGATCTCTGTGTTTTTCCCGCAAGTGATTGTTTGGTCTTTTAAGAGTGTAGAGGAAAAAAACTGCGCAAAAGAAATAAACAACATATTGATTTAAATAGATGCAAATTCTTTTAATCTACACTTTACATATTTAACTCTAATTTATATAAATCTAAAATGTATTTCCTTTACCTCATCATATATTTAATATTAACTTTTTAAACGTTTGATTGTTTTCTAGTTATATTTATTTATTTGTACTTGTATTAAGTTTTATGTCTTCTAATATAATAAATAATGAGTAAATATATGTGATCATCAAATGAGATTTAAATACATTAAAGTATATAAACAATTAAACAATTTTACATTAAAAAATGTATTAAAAACGTAATTAACACTTGTGTGCTGTTGTGAATGTTTTCATTCACTCGGGAGATTTTGAGGCTTATATTGGCAAATTGAATGATTTTTTCAGTCACAAAAATTTTAGGAAAATGCTTCGGAATTTTTCAAAAACTTAAGAAAACACTCAAATTGACTACCCTGTCGTTATGTTAGAGGCTGTTTCGCCCTATTGACTTCCATTATAAAGAACATTGTACATAGTAAGTGTATTTGTGCACACTATAATCTGCTGTTTTACCCCATAGAACTCCATATAAAAGCCAGAAACGCATTTGCGCAGGTCTATCTAAAGCAGGGATCTCAAATTCACAATGGTGGGGGGCCATTTCAGTGACTGACAATTCATAGGAGGGCCGTTTTAACATTAAAGCACAAAAAAAAGTGAGTCAATTGGTGCATCTAAGGACAACAGACATTATGTTTATTATTGTTTATTACCTGTTTATTACCTGTCACAAAGTTTATTACCTGTTTATTTGTGACAGGTAATTGTTTATTACCTGTCACAAATTAACAAATTAGGATGTTTTTTGCTTCACACAACTGTTGAAATATATCGGTGGCTGATTGAATTAGCATTTTGACATTACAATAGTCATAATAATGATAATAATAATAATTATTATTCTGTCTCAACCAGTTGTTGCTTTACCAAAAGTTTAACAGATAGCGTTAGAATAGCAGAAAGCAGTTTGGGTAACTTAAGTGACTTTACTGGCAATTGCTCTTCTTAGCACCTTTCCTTTTTTTTTTTTAAACTACGACAAAAAGGGGAAAAGTAAGTATATATTTGCATTTACATTAACTTGTTCAATTCAACCAGCATTAAAATGTACATATTTGTCATAGGAATCTCAATACGCATATAAAGAAAATCTATTTAATGAGACCAATTGAGGCGACGCAGTGGCGCAGTAGGTAGTACTGTCGCCTAACAGCAAGAAGATCGCTGGTTCAAGCCTAGGCTGGGTCAGTTGGCGTTTCTGAGTGGAGTTTGCATGTTCTCCCTGCGTCCACGTGGGCTTCCTCCGGGTGCTCTGGTTCCCCCACAGTCCAAAGACATGTGGTACAGGTGAATCGGGTAGGCTAAATTGTCTGAAGTGTATGTGTGAGAATGAGCTGAATATGTGGTGGATAAGGTGGCGGTTCACTCTGCTGTGGCGACCCCGAATTAATAATGGGACAAAGCCGCAAAGAAAATGAATGAAAGAGATTTGAATCGAATATTAGCTAAATTAGCATATTTGTTACACAACCAGCATAACATGTAAGCCATGAAAAAGTGATAAACAAAATACAGGTGGTATAATACTGATAATAATCAAATGACCCCTGAACATTTACAAAAATAAAGCTTTAGGAAAAATAGAGCACATATGCACATTTATTTCAATTCTTTATTATTTAAATTGTTTAAATCAATCACTGAAATAATCTGCGCGTGCGTTACTTTTAACTGCACGCTGAGAGAACCTGAAAGTTAAACCGAAATTCAGCAAAAATAGTGAATTACTTTAAACATCCAATGGATGGAAGGAGGAGAAGGCTGGGCCCGCGGGCCAGGAGTTTGAGACCCCTGATCTACAGGGTTAATGGTGCCAACTGATGATCAACAGTTAAAATTACACATTTTACCTCGTCCCAACACGGAAAACCACCAACAATCAAGATTGCATGACTATATGCTGTCATGGCTTTGCAATCAAAAAACATTATAATGGAAGTCAATATGGCAAAATCAGCCACAAACAAATTGAAAGGGAAGTCAATTTGAACAGTACACAAGGGTTAAAAACTATTAATATAAAGGAATAATAATGAAAATGGGTGCAACTATAATAATAAGCTTAAAAAAAATAGTAAATCACAAAATAATCAAGCAGCAGAGTAGTATAATAAATAAAACACATTTAAGTAAATGTAAAATATTTTAAGTCTAATTTAATTAAATCTCAGACTATTTATGCCAATTTATTTATACTAATCTGCATTATTTAAAGTATCTTTGTACTTAATCAGATTTTTAAAACTTATTTTAGCAATTAAATCTGTTAAAATACATCATAATTTTAACTCTTTTTTTTTTTTTTTTAATAAAACGTACATATTCATAATATTAATAATAATATATTTTGGATCTTAAATCAAAAACAATACATATGACAATACAAGACCTTGTAAAGTTTGTCTTTCTTGCAGAGCTCCACACTCTGCTTCCAGCGGTTGTTGCCTTTGAACAGGTATGCAGCGATTCGCCTGAACTCGATGAGCTCGTGCTTCTCCAGGCTCTGAGCCAGAGATATGTTGTCGAAGTTGTCGTAGGCATCGATGGATGTGCGCAGAGCCTGTGAAATACCAAAGGCAAAAGTTTGCAAAGCTACAAACTAGCAGACTGACTATAAAATGGCAGACTGCGATTCAAACGGCAAATTCACTGTATACCTGAAAATCCTCCTCTGTGATGAAGAGATTATTTAGTGCCTCATTTACAGACTTGTTGTTGTGGTTCTGTACTGATCTCAGGTATGGTTTCACCAATGGCAATTGCTTGACCTAATAAATAAAAATGGACAACTTTGGTAAAGACATATTTCTATAAATATACACAATTCACCACATTATATCAGATGCTATTTGTTATAGTATTTGATAGTATTGACATTATTCTACAATGTGGAAGTGCCCTCATTTTTGTGAATGTTTGAGAACTTTCAATTCAGTTGCCTATGGGGGAAATGGCTAGGTATAATAATAAATGACAGAAAACTACTATCAAATTTGTTCATGACTATACTTAACAGGTAGAATAATATAATAAGAAAAGGTCAGTTTGCAACCAAGAGTCATAAACTGTTTTTAAAGTCTAAAAATCAATGGAATTGAGTCAAGCCAAAAAGACTCCAAATTCTAATGAATCATTTTGATGGTATATTAACTCAACATTGAATTACTGTAATTTACACTCTTAAATATAATTTACTCATCTTAAATATCCTCCTTCTTAAATGTATATATTTATTTTAATATACATTGGTCAATCATGAGGGGGAAATTATGACTGTTTAAGAAAAGGTTGCAGATAAAAAAAACTAAGAAGAGATGATGCCAAATATTTAAGGACGTAAAGAACAACACACACTTAATACACTTCATTAAACCTAAATCCTATATAACTACAGGTTAACAATGGTTATATATAATAACTTTAACTGTTAAAAGCTATTAGTTACTAGTTAATTAGTTAAAGTTATAAGTAAGTAATAAAGTTATGGTAACTAATAACCATAACTTTTTTGATATTGATTGTTATCCAATAATGTGCATATCCAACCTTCGGTAAAGCTGCTTTGAAATAATAGTTATAGTAAAAAGCTTTATACAAATAAAAAAATAAGATCATGCTACAGGGGCAAATGCAGACTTCAGAGTTTAAGCAAAAAATTATACATTTTATTTCAATAGTTCATTGTCATTGCCTATTTAGTAAGATACATTATTATGAAAACAACACGATTACATTTTTTAAGCACTTCAACCAAAATCTAAGCACTTTACAAACTCAAAGCAATTTCAAGAATTTCCAGCTCCCATACAAACTTTTTAAAAAAGCAAAATAGTTGTATCTTTGCAGAATAAAAACAACCAAAACTTAACGGTAAGCAAAAGTTGGGTGGGAAGTACCTTGCTGAAGAAGTTGACAGCACGAGTGTGGTCAAGACGAGGAGACAATACGATCAGCAGGTCATTCAGTAACAGCGGTTTGAACTCCAGGTAGAACTGGACGGCTCTGTAATACAGCTCAACATTAGCCACCTGCAACACAAATCAACATAAAGGTTAATTCCTTTTCAGCTTTGTATGATAAAAACAATAATTTTCCAATGATCTAATCAAAAGTGGACAGTCAAGGCGCATAATCATTACCATCAGTATAAAAAGTATTACAGATTGAATACAATGTTTTTGATTTGTGATTATAAAAAAAACTGTTATAAAATAAAAAAAATTAAAAACACATTAACAGTTTAAATGCAATTCTAAGGCCACATTTGTGAGCCTGGAGTAGAAAACCAGTCATAAGGGTAATTTTTTTTTTAATTGAGATTTACAATAATCTGAGAGCTGAATACATAAGCTTGCTTTGTAAGCTTGTTGTTAGTATAAGACAATAACTGGCAGAGATGCAACTATTTCTGGAACTAAATCTGGAAAATCATAATATTGAGAAAATCCCCTTTAAAGCTGTCAAATTTAAGTGCTTAGCAATACGTATTAGGGATGTCCAGATCCAATCACATAATCATAGGGCTGGACAATAATTCAATATCAATATATATCGCATTAGATTTTTTTTTAATAATGGTGAAAGCAGTTTTAAACCCATTTCCAGTATTTTGAAACAAAATGAAGCAAAAGCAATGAAGCAAACACAAATCCTATTTGGAGCTGTGTAGGATTTAAATCAAACTTCGCTTATCAACACATACATAAAACACGTAGCGTGCATATACATCAATACTATTGAAAGTTCAAAACATGTATGAAACATATAAAACTTGATGTATGCATACACCCACATACACACGCACGTAAATATAAACTCGATCCTTGCATATAATAAATCCTCGCATAATACCCAAATTAACACCCACATTATACACAAACTCGGCATATAGCACTCGCGCAAATGTACAAAATAAAATTCACAGACATATTTATCAGGAATCAGGTTATTGTAAAGCATATGAAATAGAAAGAATGTGATTAATAGAGGTATTAAATCTGTTAAATTATGAAAATGTGTTTTATATAAAATATTTAATAATAAACCTTTTAATTTCATTAGGTAATAATACACAAATAGAAATAGACAGATAGAACCCTGGCTTTTAAATATTAATATAGGAATTATATCGTATAGACCGAAATTAAGAAATATATCGTGATATAAATTTTTGCCATATCGTCCAGCCCTACATGATCGGAGGTTAGACCAGATTACACAGTTTAAGACTCGATCGGAATCGGACGTTACCTCCCGATCATCCCGATTATTTTTTACACATCTATAGTTATGCATTTATAGTTGCTAAAAGCACATTACTGGCTTTGCAAACACTTTGGCACTTTTATTTATTCTTATTTTTTGTTAACATGCCTGCTGGGTATTTTAAGTTGAGGTGATATTTGTTTTTATATGACAATTTTTTTTATATTTACTGTTGCAATTAAGTCCAAAATGAAAAATGTATGTTATTTATTACTTCATTGTTCAAGCTACATCACAGAAGTGCTCTGTTTGTTACAGAGATTTGAAATGTTTCAAAATCAGTTTTTTTTGGTCTTCTTTATTCTCTTTTATGTATTATAGAAGTATCGGATCGAGTTTTGGTATCAGTAGATACTCAAAATCGAATGACTCGGACTCGAGGGCAAAAAAACCTGAACGGGACATGCCTAATATGCATTTCTAATAAAAAAAAAAGGATGGAAGGAAATTTGCTAAATGTATTCATGAAACATAATCTTTACTTAATACTCTGCTTATTGCCATAAAAGAAAATACAGATTTGTCAATAGCAAGGACAACCCATTTCTAGTAATATTTCATCAAAATAAGTAATCAATTTTTATTTCATGTTGACTTTTAGGTGAAATTTATTTATTTAGTTTATTTATTACCACATCAGTAACTTATGGCAAGAGCGATATACATAAAAACATTACATGATAAGAACAACTTAATATTTCAATAAGAGATGCAAATAAAAACCTTAGTTATGATGTCTTTAAACTGGCTCTCTTTCCAGGCATCTGCAGGATGGTTCATCATGGTGATGATGGCGTTGTCGTACTCCTCATATTTATCATACAGGAAGACTAGCTCCCCCCACAGATGAGCCTGTTCTGCTGCCCTTAAAACCTGAACACATACAGTACAAGAACTGTCTCATTCATTTCTTCCATCAATTAATAAGCACAGAGACACCAAAGTGCCTAAATAGACAGATACAAAGCATTTGCTATTTTAAATTATGTTTGTTTTGCCTGAATAAAAAAAACTGAATTTACGTTAGTCAATATATATATTCAGACAGATGGTTGAGAATGGTTTCAGCTCTCAGACCTTGGGTATGTTGACTCTGGACCAGAAGAGCTCCAGGTGCTCCCTCATCTTCTGTGGCTTAAATTTGGAGTAGAGGATGGCCAGTTCTGTGAACATGCCCATATGAGCGCGCTCCAAGCCCAGAGCCGCCTCCAGCATGGTGATCAGCTCCTCGAAATAGCCACGGTCCTAAAGGAGAAACCACACAGCTCAATCAGCACTACTGAATAAAGTCTTAGGGAGAGCAATATTTGTCATGCGTCATACTCTCTGTTTTAATTATGTGTGAGCTTATGTTAAAGGGAAATTTCATCCAAATATGTAAATTCCCTCACCATTTACAGACACTCAAGACAATCTAAATTTATAAATTTCTTTCTTCTGTTGAACACAAAACAAAAGACATTGACATCCAAAATAGGAACAAAGCATCCTATGGAACCTTTTATTCTAACATTCTCCAAAATATCTTCGTTTGTTTTCAACAAAGGACAGAAACTGAAACAGGTTTGTAACAAGTTAAGAATAAGGATGACAATTTTCATTTTTGGTGAACTATCTAATTTAATAAATGTGCTATTTACGTAAAAAAAACATGTATGGGTTTTTGCTTTTTAGATTTTGAAGATACTGTTTAGCTAACTAATATAATATGTATATAATATAAGAATTACAACACATGACTGATCATAGTGACATTGATATTATGCCATTATAAAAAAAACACTCCACTTTTTTTCTAAATAGTCTTATTTTAAATCTCTCCTAAAGTAAAACAGTTGAGTTTAATATTTTTTTATCCATTCTGCCAATTTCAGACTCTGGCAAGAGCACTTTTAGCTTAGCTTAGCATAAATCACTCAATCGGATTAGACCATTAGCATCATTTTTCTATTTAAAACTTGGTTCTTCTATTGTTACATCATGTACAAAGACTAAAAAAAAAAGTTGCTATTTTGTAGGTTAATAAGGCTAAAAAATATACTCTAATTATAGCATATTAATCAAAGAACTTTGCTGTCTTTAGTTCAATAATAAGTAAGATTTTAAACAGAATAATGTTTGTTTTTTCAGTTTTCTTGCTTTGCAGTCCTATAGTATTTATAGCTCCTATGTTTGTAAATTACATCCAGAACTATTACAGTAAATAGTATAACTATGAATGCCTATAATCATTCCTTGATACTTTCAAATCATCCACAATCATGAGAATCCTGTTAATATCTCTGCCTACGCAAATAATTGTTTAGCTCACCTGGTAATAGTTGATGAGCTCCTCAAGTTCATCAGCATGAACAACAATATGCAATCCACACATCTGAGCCAGGCGAAACTCCTTCCCATCAACACAGGCAAAGCAAACCTACAAGGAGAGAACATTTCTATTATTAATATTCAACCTCAAGTCAAGCATGCAGAATATTAGGAGAGCAATGCAAGGACAAATGTAAGTATCATCTCATGTATTGTCAGTAAAATCAATGTGTAATCAGACCTCTTTCCAGGTCCGTGTGCTGTTGGCTTTACGGGCCCCATCGACAGCTGCCTGATATTCCCCAAGATGCACTAGAGTGGAGGCCAGACGACCAAAGTTGGATACATTGTTATAAAGTAGTTTAGCTGCCTCATACATCTTCTCATCATAGCATCGGTCACCAACCTACACAGAAGAAGCAAAACAGATGTAGATGAAGCTTTATTTGTAATATTTAATAAGTTCAAAGTCTCCTTTAGTGTAATATTTACTTAATTTCCAAGAATTTTTTTTGTTTAGTTTTTTTAAAAACTTTAAATAAATATTTACACGTATTTACATACAGCACATACATATTTAAAAGCATTAAAAAATAACATAAATCAAAGCATGCATAAATATAACCTTAAATATGCATCATTAAAAGGCTAAGCAGGCAACAATTAAAGCATCAAAAAAAAAAAAAAAAACGTTAATAAAGTCAAATAAAATATAAAAATATATATATTTTAATTTCATTTAAATGATTATATATTCAATGAAATAAAAAAAAAAATGATACTTGCTATATTTGGCCTCATTATTTTTTAAAATACATTATCAAAAGTAAGAGACGCATACTTGTTGAATGTGTGCGTTGTTTGGCCCGTTGATAAACTCCTCCAGTTCAGCCAGACGGTTAGTCTTGGCCAGGGCAAAGATCAGCTCAGTCTCCACATATGATTCACGGGCCTTCTTACGAGCCATCTGCAAAAACTTGACCAAATCCTCCCAGTTTCCTGAAAACAAAACGTCATTAAGCTAACAACCAAACCATTTTCTGTATTTATGACCCCCCACACCTTTGGATGCTGTGGATATAGTCGTGAATCAGGGGACTAGTTCTTACCGCTTTGGGCTGCAGCTTGTCCCACTTCCATGTAGGCTGAGGGGTCATCAGCTTTGATGTAAGAGTCAATAGCCTCTTTCACCAGCCCCTTCTGCAGTTGTGCTTTAGCCAACTGACTCCACACAGCTGGCTCATTGCAGCGCTCGGCAAACTCATAAGCCCGGTCCAGATTCCCAATGTGCTCGATGAGAACCTGCGGTCAACACACACAATGATTTGAGCCCATAGAGAAACAACTCAAGCAGTACATGAACATAATTTAATAGAATATTTAGTTGTTATATTATATTAGTTTATTATATAAACTATTATAATAATGCACACAAAGTGGTAGTGTATATTAATTTCTAATAATACAATGAACTGGAGTCAATTATTCGAATTATACCACACCTGATAAAAATTGTATGAGCCTATTTTTTACATATCCATTTTAGGCTTTGAAGTAATTTGAAATAACTGAAATTGTTTAGTTGTGGTCATATGAAAGTGAAATATCTTCCATGAAACTATACGCGCGCAGGCTGATAGGTCACCTAATCTGCTCCTGTGACATTAACTAGATGGTTACCGAGGAGACAGCAACCAATGAGCTTGCTCCTGATCAGTTTAAATGCTCCATGTCATTTTTTGCTGTTAAGCTGTGGTGCGTTTTCGGAGACCCTCCTCCGCCCCAGCTCCACCTGTGTTTAAATCTGCTATAGAGGTTAAATAAACATTATGTTTGCAGCAACAGCATGTTGTATTCTCAGACAGCATGTCTGTATATATACTGGTAGTAGCAGGTCTCTGTACTTGCTCTGCCATAGAAATCAAAGCAGCAGCATTGTAGCAGATCTATACCACTAAAACCAAATACATCAACATTGCCATATACATATTCATTACCATACCAAATCCAGAGTGTTCATTGCAGAATTACAGTACTGTTAAGGCATGCCTAGTACTACTTTAGGGACCGATTATACCACCCTTTTCTGTTCTAAGAATGCAAGGCGCACTGCACTGCCTTTTTTTGTTGACAAGAAGTGTGGTGCATTTTTATGTCGCTAGTAAATGGTGAATCAGCTGTGTATTGAGCACAGGTGGTACTGTTGGAATTGTTAGTATTATAAAATTTAATAAAATTGTGATATTTAAGATTTGTGAAGTCTCACAGCTCTGGATAACTTAAAACAGTCACCACTAGTCTCTCCTCCATCATTCAAAGTTTCCGTAGTCCTCTTGACAACATAAACAATGACGTCACCTAAACAGAAACCCCCACATCTGCTTTCATTTAATTGGAGACTGAAAAAGACGCGACTGACGCAGTGCACTTTTCCCACTCAAAACACAACGCGCAGCAGGAAGTTAAAATGCTCACGGCTACTAGTAAACCTGTCAAAAAAGGCTCCTCTCAATGCAAAAAGCATGTTCGTTGTGGTCAAGACGTTACTTTTTATCTGAAAATCAGAATCAAGCAATTCAACAAGCCCGTAGTATGAAAAATGAGAACATGAACCGCACCTGCACTGCAGATGTGTTTACATCAAACTTCCTGAAGATGGCAAAAGCCTCCTCGAAGAGCTCATTGCTAATGGCGATGTTAGCGATGTCAGGGGCATCGTAGTTGTCGAGGCGGTTGATGTACTCCATGACACGAGTGCGGTCAGCTTTGATGGCTGTCAGGATGAGGAGGTTCTGCAGATTCCTGGAACAAATAATGGGAAAGTCACTATTTAACACCATCAAAAACATATAAGAAAACCATTTTATGTTCAGTTGCCTTTCACAATTACCTGTGTTCACTAAAAACGGAGTTGTCCAGGACAATCTTCTCCAGTAGCTCGATGAGTTCATTAGGCAGGTCAGCAGTCATGAAAGCTTTGACAGTAACAGAAACTTCCTCAGGATCCTGAGTCTCAGAAAGAGCAGTCTGCACAACCTGTGGTGGACATGGAAATAAGCTGGGTTAAAGTATTTTCTCACACTATAACTCAAAATTGTACCCCTGAAATCAAAATAAGGGTTTTTGATGTTACAATCAGTATATTAGTCTTAAGGATATCAATAAGCTAGTGTGATGCAAAAAGGTAACAAAAAAGCCTCAATGAATCAATGATTTATTTGACATCAACTTATATAGTTTCACATCAAATCTTCTGACCAATCAAATACTCTGTCCTGCCCCCTTCAAGATGCTTCTTGCTGGCTTTTCATTTGATGCATTTGAGCTTAACCACCCTAACTGAAAAGGGTATAAACGGAAGTCGGAGCTAGCTCCAAGTGGGCAGTACGAACCTGGAGTTTTTATTTATTTAATGCCTTGTACATGACATGGAGTCCAATATTGTGCTTTATGAATGTCTACACCTACCCCAACCCTAAACCCAACCTCAGTAACCGATTGTGTTTTATTAACGTCTACACCAGGGGTGTTCAAACTCGTTCCTGTAGGGCCATTATCCTGGAGAGTTAAGCTCCAACCCTAATCAAACACACCTGAACCAGCTAATCAAGCTCTTACTAGATATACTTCCTGGCAGGTGTGTTAAAGCAGGCTGGAGTTAAACTCCGCAGAACACTTTTGCGTCCAAAACCGCCTACTTCTCAGTAGGAACTGCATTTGAATTTAAACGTACTACTCGGCCGTTAGAAAAGTTCATTCTTTACAGTATGAATTTGAAAAGTATGAATGGAATTTGGACATACTACATTCGCCATTTTGTCAGGGTCACTTGACCTACCTGCGTCAGTCGCAACACTCCCATTTCATGAATTCTCTCGCGGGCCATCATGAAAAGAGTGCATGGGATGTGCACTCCAGAATCTCGCTGGAATTAGTAAGTCATCCGGGTACTTCTCACATACTGGTTTTAGAATGCTATGAATTCAAACATACTACTTCTATATACTGATTTTAGCGTACTATATAGTATGGAAGTATGCAGTTACGGACACAGTGTGGCCCTCCAGAACGGAGTTTGGGCACCCCTGATCAACACCTACCCCAACCCTAAACCCAACCTCACAGTAACCTGATGTGTTTTGTTAATATCTGCCGCACTTACACCACCTAAACCCAACCTACTTGTGGTATAAGTCCCTCCCACTTAGAGGTCACCCAACCTACTTGCGGTACAATCCCTCCTACTTGGAGGTCTCCAGGCTGCAGCGATATCTACTTGCCCTTACTGGCAGAGCTGTGATAAAAGCAAAGCTCTATTAGTTGTTTTTTTTTTTAAAGAGGAGGAGCTACTCTATGTACAACCCAGTCTTCATGTTTCAGTTGAAATTACGTCACACGTCAATCCAAATTGCACATTTCAAAGCACTTGACAGGACCTTTAAAATAAATTTAAATAAAAACTGTACTCAATTTATCATTGTGAATGATTTACTGACACACGCTAAAAGTTATTTTTCTGCTGACATGGTGGGTAAATCTTAATCTTTGGGACTATCCCTTTAACTTTTTTGATATAGTACCAGAACACCTACTTTTTTGCACATATTTTATTATCAAATATTATTTTTTATATTTTTTTTTTCTTTTGAACTAGAAAATAGGACATTGAGGTAGTAAAATGGACTGTAAGCAAAATTTAGTCTTGATTTTCATGTTGTTCTCTAATTTGCACCTGGTCGATAAGGGGTCTCCTGTAAGGGTTGACTTCCAGAAGCACACTAGCCCACAGCTCGGGGTCTTTACGACGCACAAGGTATCGGGACAGACTCTTGAAGAGTGAGTTCTCATTGCAAACCTGTGAATTTGACAGAAAAAAAACACTTATAGCAATTTGCTTTATGTTAGACATTGAACGTATCAGCTCTTTTTGCTACAAACATTGAACAAAAGCCCCATTGTTTCTTACATGGATGAGCTCTTGGTCACACTGTCCCCTTTCATAAGCCACACAGGCCAGATGGGGGTCCCTCTTCTCGCAGTACTTGCCCACAACACGGCTATCGTAGTAGGGGTTCTCACGGAGGAAGCGTTCTGGGTTGTTGTTGCTGTCAATGTAGATCTTAGCCAGGGCATTATGGGTGGCAGGTTCCTCACAGCCCTCGTGGATACGGGCCTCCAGCCATGGCAGAAGCAGCTTCAGTCTGTCAGAGATCAAAACAATCAATTAAAAAACCAAAACAGAGCAGATTCAGACAGATAACAGCCAAATCAGACAAATGTCAACCAAATAAACAGCAAACAATGAGATGTGCCTTCATAAACGAATCACAGAGAATGACAGAGCTTGGGTTTTTAAATTGAAACACGCACTCAAAAGACTTATTCACCAAAAACTGGCCACAAGTGACCATTCTCTCTGCCATCGCTGACATAATCAGATTGGTTTTCTGTACATTCCTATTGTTTTAAACTGATTGAATGAAAACATTTACTGGGGATCTTTCAGAAAGTTTAGAGGCTTAAAATAATTTGTTTTAAGGGGATACAATAGTTATTTCCACCTAAAAAAGTGAATTCAATTGTGTAAATTACATCAATTATTTGTGATTGTTTTAACAGGATGAATAAATGTGTTAAAGGGATAATTCTCCCAAAAATGTAAATTCTACCATCATTTACTCACCCTTGACTGGTTACAAACCTGTTTGAGTTTTCTTTTTGTTCTGTTGAACACAAAGACAAAATTTTGAAGAACGCACAACAGAACAAAAAAATTGAATAAACAGATGGCAGAATTTTCATCTTTGGGTGAACTATGCCTTCAACATGTGAATGCTGACAGCCCTAATTTATATACCTCCTATAAAAACATTATGTAAATTATCTCGGTTTTTGGCTGAAAAAGAAAAATCATGATGCCAAAAAAGGTTACGCTGCGCCAAACTGTTCAGGGGTGTTCAGATGGCTGGTTTCACATTCCTTCCAGCCAAGTCACCATGCAGTCTAAAGTGGCTTTCACACTGGATGCAGAAAGCACTGCACTATGAAACCAATTTATTTCAATGGCTTGTACCACAAAATGGCAGTTTGTTGTCACAAGTTGTTGTCACAAGTTTATTGTGGCCAGAGGAGACATGGTTATGCCTAGCTGAGACAGTTTTTTTCTTGCTCTGATTTGCTTGGCTGGGACTTGTGGAGCTGCACACCGGTAGAGTTGCACTTCAGTGTTTTCAGTGCTTTCAACAGTGAATTTTGCATCACACTGAACTTCAACTGTGACAACTAAACTGAAGCCATTTTAATTTACCAGAACTTCATCTATATTTTACATAATCTACATCAAAAAAGCACTATAGATAAAGATGAATTGAAATAAATATGAATTGAAAAAAAAAGATCAATATTTTACACTGTGTGTATTCCATTCATGAAACTGTATTCTTATCTAATGATGAATCGCACATGCTCACAGGAAAAAAAAGCAAATACATTTGAAGTCAGAATTATTAGCCCCCCTTTGAATTTTTGTTGCTATTTTAATATTTCTCATATTATATTTAACATAGCAAGGAAATTTTTACAGTATGTCTGATAATGTTTTTTCTTCAGGAGAAAGTCTTTTTTTTCGCCAAAAATAAAAGCAGTTATTAATTTTTTAAACAACAATTTAAGGACAAAATTATTAGCCCCTTTAAGCTAACTTTTTTTTTCGATAGTCTACAGAACAAACCATCATTATACAATAACTGCCTAATTATCAAAACCTGCCTAGTAAACCTAATTAGCCTAGTTAAGCCTTTAACAGTCACTGTAAGCTGCATAAAAGTGTTTTGAAAAATATCTAGTAAAATATTTTTTACTGTCCTTATGGCAAAGATAAAAACAAATCAGTTATTAGAGATGAGTTATTAAAACTATGTTTAGAAATGTGTTGAAGAAATCTACTCTCTGTTGAACAGAAATTGGGGAAAAAATAAACAGGGGTTCTAATAATTCTGACTTCAACTGTACATGGCATTTCTACAAAGCATACTTCATGCTGCTTGTACTGTCGTTGCAATGCTGATAAAATAACATCTCTTGACTCTTTCACTATCAATAAAATTGTAATCTCAATTAAATGTGTAGGGTATTTTTAAATCTGTATAAATTTATGTTATTGGGTTAAATTAAAAAATGTGTCACAAAATATATTTTAAAAATGAAAAAAAGGAAAATGGAAATGGAAAAGCATTTTCAGTTTATATATGATCAGCAAATTGTTAAACTCTTAAAACACAGCAGTGTTGCACCTGTTTCTTTTCTCCACCTCTGCCACAAGCTCATCAGTGGAGAACTGTCCTCTGACCACCAGAATGAGGTTCTTAATGACGTCCTCAGAGCAATCCACATCCAATAGCCCTCCAATCACCACAGGCAAACGGCTGGGGTTGACCTGATAAAAACAGTCCATCATTATTCACTCTTCCATTAAGCTGAAATGTTGATGATGATTCCTCAAGCATTATCATAATCGCGCCTCAAGTACCTTCTGAACATAAATCTCAATGTACTTCTGGAGGTTGTTGCGGTACAAGTAGAGCACAAGGTCATGGACAAAATCAAAGCGGTCACACACGATGATGAGGGGCAGCTGGTCAGTCAGTTTTGCTTCCTGTGAAATATGAGGAAGATAAAATAAATAATTAAGCAACATTAAGGGTTTGTTAAAAGATAAAAAGTAAATTCAGGAGCTTATTGTGGTATCACACCTTGAGGAAGTTCTTCACTCGCTCAGGATCATAACAGTTGCTCTCCCTGCAGATTCTCTCCACCTCTTTGATTTGACCAGTCTTACAGGCAGCCTGAATGTATTTAAAGTGAACCTCTGGATCCTGGCTAAAGTTCACAATGGAGCCCAGGAAGTAAAACAGACCTGTAGAGAACAATCATATAATGTTCACGAGATCTTAATCATTTTCATGATTGGGTTCAATTCAAATAGTACATTTATAACGCTTTTGCTCTCAACATTAAAATATATTGTAGAAACATGATGCGCTTTAATTAAAATATATATTAAATAGATATTAAATAAACCAAAAAATACAATGAGAACTCTCATTTAGAGGGGTAGCAATCCTTCTGAAAATGTTCACTTTTTGTTCCAAACCTCTTTGAGCTTCTTTCTACACTTCAACACAAAGGAAGATACTCTGAAGAATGTTGGAAAAACAGCCATTGACTTTTATAGATTTATGCTCCTATTATGAAAACCAATGCCAGCTTTTTTCCAACATTCTTTAGAAAACCTTGTTTTGTGTTCAACAAAAGAAAGAAATACATAAAAGTTGTAAAAGTGTGAGTAAATAATGAGGATATTTTGAAATAGCCAAATATATAAAGCACTAGGTACCAGATTATATTTATAAAATATGTATTATATTATTTGTATAGTATTTCCATGTGTTAACCATTAAAATATACTTGGCTATTTGGTGGAAATTATGGTTTCCTAGGTGGAAATAACAGTTTCCTTAAGGTCAAGTCAGAGCAAATACACAAATATGGAGATCCACAAACACAGTTAAAAAAAGAGACATGATCCTTCAGGCAACACAACCCGGTCTCAATTTCAGTTCTGGTATACAAAACATTTTAGTATGGTTACCCTCAAAGCTCTTGAAGGACTCGAAGAGCTCTGTGAGGGACTGTGTGGAGAGCTGCTCGTGATACTTGGAGGCCACCTGGACACAGATCTGCAGGTTCTGCCGTATGTTGGCAGACAGCATGGCTCTCAAACACTCCATAGAGTCTTCAACCGAGAGAGAGCCAAAGAAATTCACCAGCCACTGCAACCAGAGCACAACACATCAGTAAAAGCTTTCACAAAATGTTTTTTGCAAAACAAGTGACAATGTCAACTGGCAAATAAAAAAACAGCAACTAAAATATTATTGTAGATGATAAATATCTAATATTGCAAGGTTGCTGCAAAAATAAAATCCTGAACCCAAAATACTGAATTTTATCGATGAAACACCAATAAAGCACAGACAGCCTTCAACGTTCAGAGTTTTGGTAAACTGGTAAATGGCTTTCACACTGAACGCACACTGCACTATAAAACCCATTTATTTCATTGGTTTGTGCCACAAAAAGGGCAGTTTGTCGTCAACTAGATTGCATGTGCGACGCAGTCAAAGTTCGTTTAGTCAGAGAAGAATTTGTCAAGCTCAGCTAAGCCTGGTTTCTTACTAGGTTTGGCTTCTTACTTAGTTTTGGCCAACTGGAGGACAGCTGACTAATAAAAGAGCGCTGAGTGCAGTAGCTGAATCAGACTGTATGTTATACCTCTGGGTTGAGCAGGTGTGTGTGGACCACCGCTCGTTTGATGTCATAAAGGTCAGTATAGTGCTCCAGAGCCCTCTGAAGAAGACCAGCCTTTTCACACAGCTGTGCCACATGAGCCCGGTCATAGTGAGTGAACATCTGATTGCCCAGGATGGCATCTGCCACCTGAAAAAAACAAAACAAAACAACAACAAAACTAGCATGTTACGTATGGTACAAAACTTAAATATACTGAAATAGTCAAAAACAAAATTATTAAATATAAACAAACACTGAAATCAAAACTGAAGTAATTAAAAATAACCTAAATATTTAACTAAACATTTAGATATATAATTATCACTCCTATTTTAATTCTTTAAAATATATTTTTGTGAATCGTTCACATTATTTACAGTTTTTCTCTCTAATTTATTTTAGTTTGGCTGGGATGGATTGTTTTATGTTTCAAAGACAATATTAATATCCCCTTCAGAATTTATTTTCTTGATTGGCTATAGAATTGTTGACTAATTACTTGCCTAATTACCCTAACATGTCTAGTTAACCTAATTAGTCTATTTAAATTGCATTAAATATTAATATCTTGAAAAATAACTAGTAACATTGTTTTGTCCTCATTCTGTCCTCAAAAGACAGAATAAATTAGGTATTAAAAACTAGTTTTTTAAACTATGCTTAAAAATGTGCTGAAAAAAAAATCTCTCTGTTAAACAGCACTTGGGGAATGTTTAAAAAAAGTAATTAATTTCACAGGGGGGCTTATAATTTTGTCTTCAACTGTATTTAGTTATACAATTCTGTCTCAACTCCAATTTATTGTTAAAATATAAATATTTTAATGGTTTGGTTTCGGGGGGAAAAAAAACTTACTTAAACATACATTTTATTCAATACATTACTCAACCATACATTAAATAATAAAAAAAAACATCATTAGTTTACAGAAAAGAATATGAATATTAATATAGTACATATAGTTAATTTTCATCTGACTATTACGCTATATGCATTGCTTTTCTAAAGTCAGAGTAGGATTACATGACATTCTACACTATTAACCATGGTTGAAATACTGATTTAGGGATTAAACAAAGTATGATCCACATAAGTTTCTTTTTAATGTTCAGTTGTGTTTGTTTGGGTTATTTTAGTAGCTTCTACTGTTGCTAGATTAACAAAGCTAAAGCAATCTGTTGTGCCACAATAAAGAAAAAAAGCTGATCAAACACTACTGAATTTTTCTTCTGCTGCCTGGATGAATATTTTCAGTTCATCACTATAAACAAGTGAGTTTTGTGGCACTGATGTTTGTGATGGGCACCTGTGGAGCATGCATCAGGTTCATCTCCAACAGACGAGTCTGCAAAGGACCCTCGGTGGGCCGGTTGTTCTTCAGGGCATCCAGTAGGAAAGAAGTGCACTGCTGGATCAGATTATACTCCATAAACACGTCCACGATCTGTAGAAAAACATTTTTTCGTTTTTAAAGGGATAGTTTACGCAAAATTGAAAATTGTGTCATCATTTACTCATTCGGCACAAACCTGTTTGAGTTTCGTTTTTCTGTTAAACACAAAAGAGAATATCTTGAAAAATGTTGGAAACCTGTAACCATAGACTTCAATAGTATCTGTTTTTCTACTATGTAAGCGAGTGGTTATTGTTTTCCAACATTTTACAAAATATCATCTTTTTTGTTTAACAGAAAAAAGAAACTCAACATTTTGGAACCACTTTGAAATGAGTAAACTGTGGGTAAATTTTCTTTTTTGGGGGTGAACTATCACATTAAATGAAAAAAAAAAAAACAATTAATAAAACTAAATAGATGCATCAGAGGAAATCCAATATCCTCCTAGACCTGAGTAATGTCAGCCAGAGGTTCCTCATCTTGAACGAGCATTTGGGAGAACTGCAGGCCTTGTTCTGGACTGATCCGCATGACGTTCCTCAGCAGGAAGATCCAGTCTGGAGTGTAGCCAACCTGTGAACAGATGGCCGCACATTAGAGAACGGCACTCAAATTTTAGATCTCTCACACAAAGAAAGCAGTTTTTAGAGCAGGATAAGGAAACACTTTCAAACTCACCTTCTTTGCATACAGTACAATTTTCTGGAACTGCCCTGTTTCTGCAAAACACTGGATGACTTTGTTTGGAACGTTGGCTCTCAGATAAACACTAAGAGCAAGAGTCGGATCCACAGACTTCACCAGATCCCCCAACTCTTCAGAACACTCCAACTACAAAATACAAACACAGCAGCTTTTCATTAAAAACCACAAAAGTGAACCAAAAATGAAATTATTTACAAATATATCAGCAGTTTTAACCTTTTTAGAAATTATATTTTATTAATTAATTCATGCTATTATAGTTGTTTGTGATCACAGCATGGATAATTTTTATAAATCAACCATAACCATTATCTTCGTTATTCCAGAAAAGCAACAAAAAGGGACTATAATAATACTTCAGAGATTAAATTGACCATTTTTAAAATCTTGTTTAACATAGTAAAGATGCACAATTTTGGATTTTGTTCCGTTTGTGTGTTTTCGAGAAGTGTTTATTTAAAGAAATCAGGTTTGAGATTTGTATTTTCCATAAGTGTTAGCTTCTAACAATATATTTAAACCAGACTAGTGACTTTTTGACTGCAATTTATTAATTTTTATTAATGCAACACAGCAGCTGCCCATGAATAAGTTTCCCATGGGGCAGCCACTTTTCTATACATTGTATAGAAAAAGGATTATTAGAAATAAACTCTGTATGATTGGTGTCACAATTAATAAATCAATCCTTTTTTCATATATTCTGTCCAATATATTAAACAAAACTAACCATTTTATGGTATAAACTGATGTTATTTGTATAAGTTACTTTAGTGTTAGACAAAGGTCATGTTTACAAGAAGGAAATAAAACCTGGGGGAGGCTGTTAGTTGGCAGAGGCTGTAAGTGACTGTTTAATTTACTGAGGGACATTGTACACTGAGTTATTCTGTACTTGAATTTGCAGTTGAGTTAGTATTGTAAAACATTTAATTTAGATTAGGTAAAATTTGACCTCAGATTGCTGACCTGATCTAATTACGAGCGCTCCAGTCAGTCATGCACAATGCATGTGAGTTAGCCTTGCCCATTTATCCATTCATTTATTCATCTATTCATCAATCCTTCTATTCATCCAACCATACATTATAACATTCATCCATTATTCTGTCCATTGCTTCACCCATCATTCCATCGCCCGTTCATAGTTACATCTATTCATCCACCAACCCATCATTCTCTCCATCCATGCATCCATAAATACACCTATTTTTCCAGGCATCCATCATACATCATTAAATTAATCCATCAATCCATCCATCCATACATTACATTCATCCATCATTCTATCCATTGCTTTACCCATCATTCCATTGCCCATTCATCGTTACATCTATTCATCCACCAACCCATCATTCTCTCCATTCATGCATCCATAAATACACCTTTTATTCCAGGCATCCATCATTAAATCTATTAATCAATCTATTAACAATCAATCAATCCATTAATAATTTAATGTTGCCTCTTTGCTTGTACTCATGCCTTGGTAATCCAGCATCAATAACGATCAGTATTTTGATTCTCAAATGATTGTGTAGTATTAACTGCTACATATGTATGCATATTAAGTGGATGTACCTTATCTTCTTTCAGCCATTTCTCCAGGAGCTGCTTGCGGCCCTGCTGCAGGACGGGCCTGCAAAGTTCCAATGACTCAAACTTGTTCAGCTGGCCCTGATCCAGCAGAATCCCGAAGTACTGCAGCAGGGGTGAAGTCTGACCGGGCTGTGCAGGAACACTCTGGAACCGACGGATGGTGTCTGGGGTGCGCAGGATGCCCTGGAAGAACCCAACAGCCAATCAGAAAGCTCCATATTTGCCTGACAGAGACTAATGAGGATTTGGGCTTTGTGATGCAGTCTGCTGTACCTTTGGTGCATTGGCAGCCACTTTGGCAGCTTCAGAGTAGTTTCCACCAGCAAAGAGGTTGTTGAATTTGCGAGCAAAGAGCTCCTCTGCACCTGCCAGGTTGTTGCGGACAGCCATCCTGAGGGCCAGATCTGGGTTCTGCAGTACATTAGTGATATAAGGGATGATGTTTTCTTCTTCCACGCACACAGACAGAACCTGAAAAATGGGCAGACAGCAAAAACATTGTCAGACATAAAAATGTACCTAGAAGTAGGGTAAAAATCACATATCATGATAAAAGTCCTCTTGTATTCTGATAGCTATATGAGGGTATATACAGGAATCAGACTTTTACAGGAATCAACTTTTACAACCTATTTTAAGAACTCATCACCACTTAAGGTTTCAACCAGTAACATTTGCGACATATTCACTTGCAGTACATTTACTAAATAGTGACTGTAAGGAACTTTACTCATGTAATGAATTAAAATGTTGATCCAGCAGGTGGCGCCTATAGAACAGCAGGAATAATGATGTTGCCTTGGTTGTTACCACAGTAAACAAACAGCGTGGTGTCAAATCCAGCAGACTTTTAGTGATTTCATAAACTAAACGGCACCACTAATATTTATTAATTTTCATGCGCTTTTCGGGGCCGGGTCGCGGGGGCAGCAGTCTAGGGAGAGAACCCACAGACTTCCCTCTTCCCACTTCCTCCAGCTCCTCTGGGGGGATCCCGAGGTGTTCCCAGGCCACCCGAAAGACATAGTCCCTCCAGCGTGTCCTGGGTCTTTCCCAAAGCCTCTTATTGGTGGAACATGCCTGGAACACCTCCTTACCATCCAGGAGGCATCTGAAACAGATGCCCGAGCCATCTCAGCTGACTTCTCTCAATGTGGAGGAGCAGCAGCTCTACTACGAGCTCCTCCCAGCTGACAGAGCTCCTCACCCTATCTAGAAGGATGTGCCGAGTAAACCAGTAAATCAAAAGCTTTGCCTTTTGGCTCAGCTCCTTCTTTACCACGACATATCAATAAATCAGCCATATTACTGCTGCCACTGCACCTGTCAATCTCAGTTCCATCCTTCCCCCACTCGTGAACAAAACCCAGAGATACTTGAACTCCTCCATCTGGGGTAAGGACTTTCCTCTAACCTGGAGATGACAAACCACCTTTTTTGATGAAGTACCATGGCATAGGACTTAGAGGTGCTGATTCTCATCCCAGCCGTGTCACAATTGGCAGCAAACCGGCCCAGAGCATGCTGAAGGTCCATGTTCGATGAAGCCAACAGAAACAACATTGTCTGCAAATAACGGAGATGAAATTCTGTGGTCCCTGGCCTGAACTGGACCCCCTTCGGCCCAAGGCTGCGCATAGACATTCTGTCCATAAAAATTACAAACAGACATGCAACTGGAAACAAGTTTGACTTTTTGCTGGCAATGTGAACCAATCTCCTAATCTGTTAAGGGCAGTCTCGTCCCTGTATGAACAGAGAGCCTCTGACCCCATATTTCCAAAGCACCCTCCACAAAGTGCCACAAAGTACACGGTCAAATGCTTTCTCCAAGTACACAAAACACATGTAGACTTGTTGGGCATACTCCCATGAACCCTTGAGCATCGTGGTGAGGGTATAAAACTGGTCCAGTGTACCACGGCCTTGTGAAACCAGCATTGTTCCTCCTGGATCCTAGGTTCAACCATCGGCCGGATGCTCCCAGGCATAGACTTTCCCAGGGAGGCTGAGGAGTGTTATCCCTCTATAGTTGGATCACACCCTCCAGTCCCCCTTCTTAAAAATGGGAACCACCACCCCAGTTGTCCCCAACCTCCATGCAATATTGTAGCAATGTGTCAGCTAAGACTATACAACTATACATTGTATAATCAAAAATGATACAACAATTAATACCATGTAAAATACCATTTTTACACTTTTTAGGGCCTTAAATTTCTCTAAATTGATTGATCAGCTTTTTAAAACCCTGTGGATACACTGTATATCACAATATAGTTAACTTTTCTGTCAATTCATGTGGTTTATATTTATCATATGGAAAGGACCTTTCTTTTTTTATATTTTAATTGCGCAAATCTGTACTCATTGATATGTGATTACTTTTCTCACTTAGAACTTCAGGGCAAATGTTTGATTAAGAATCTACAATGTACAATAGATTAATGAAACATAAAAAAAACAAATAAAATAAATATTGCTAAATAAAAAGCAAAATGTAAAATATGAACTCATTCAAATGATTAAATCATATTACCATAAACAATTATTTAGCAACATCAAAGTAGACAGCATGATATGAAACAATAGACTTTTTATTTTGTTCTTATGATATATATTGCCACGTTGCACAGCTCTAAAGAACAAAGACTGAATTACTGTATCATGATATCGTATGATACGATTTTTTAAAATCAATTTTCTTTGAGACAAAAAGACTGCATTTATTTGGTTAAAAAACACTGTAATATTAAACAAGTTATATTAAAATCTTAAAATTGAACGTATTAATTTGGTATTTTTAATTATTTAAAAATGTCATAATACTTTGATTCATACATTTCGTAGCACAATACTGGAAATTACTGCTTTCTTAAAACATTATTTGTATTTGTTTTTACAAATTATTTAATTACATTTTTACCATAATAACAATAAAAAACTAACTTTAACTTTAACTTGTGTTCCCTTTCCTGTCAGGCTTCATTGATGCTTCAAAAGCCACATCGTACATTCGCAAGCGACCTCTGAGTTACCTTTCTGTATATTATGCTTCAGCTTGTTTGGCTTCAGGTAAACAAACCTCTTGTAGGCCAAGACCAGCCCATAATCTCTGTTGCATTGCCACATTAGCCCTAATGCTGGCTAATCTGTATTCATATGCACCTAATAATACACTGATTGGCTCCAAATGATGCTGATCCAGAGCTATAAGCATCTAAAGTGACCCTTGGGGTAATGCATAGATGAATGGGCCACTATCCCATTATGCACTTCTTTAAGTCTGCAGCAGAGGTTGTGACAAGAGCTGAAGTGGTCATCAGTCAGCAAACACATCACAGACATGCAGTAAGAGGATTACAGGGACCGTCTCTGCCTCCTACTGAGGGTCACATGCTGTTCTCGCTGTATGTGTTGAGGGATCAACAAACGCTGTTATTTACAGGGATTCCTTCATCCCCATTTACTGATGCAGTACGCACAGAGATTGAGGGAGAAAAAGCAGTGATCCAGGTATAGGTAATAAAGAATTTAAAGACAATCTTTGGCTTGATTGACTTAATTAAAACTTTCCATATTCATAGTGTTGTATTAGGTTTATGTAGAATTATTTCCACTGTTGGAATTGTTTATCTTTTTCTGATATTCCTGACTAGAATCCCCAAGAAATAAAAACCAAACAGCAACCATGTTTAAAACAAATAGCCACTTCGACATCAATTAAATTTCATCTTAAATAGTAATATGTTTTTAAAAATAATTACTTGCAAATTATTAATGAATTGAAATCAACAATATAGCACTGTGTACATTTTCATATTATATAACTATACATGTTATAATATTAATACTACACTATAGTCTTTTGGCATATCTCAGTAGTCTTGATATGATATATATAGACTTTTGGCATATCTCAGTAATTTTGATATGATATATATAGACTTTTGACATATCTCAGTAATTTTGATATGATATATAGTCTTTTGGCATAATACAGTTGTATTGATAGGGCAGGTTCACTTACAGTAAGTATTCTGAAGTTGTAAAGAATATCTTACATAAGGATTCTAGGAACTTTTGTATATTATTTTAAAAGGTTAGATCTTAGGCATATGACGCCCTACTTATGCACTCAAATTACAAAATCAATAAAAAAACTCAATTGTCTATTTCTATTTATTTTTTATTCCAGGCCTATTTTGATATGATAAAATCTAGCTTTATTTTTTTTAAAGTAAGGTAGCAGGGCAAACTTTAAATTAAAACATCTATTTGAAACTTTATAAATACACAGTCGATTTTTTTGGTGGCTATTTTCCTGGTAAAATTCATAAACAAGTAAAAAAAAATGTAAATAGAAAAGAAACATTTTAGCAAATTTGTTCCAAAATAAATATAAAATGAAATTAAAATAAATCTCTATCTAAAACCAAATTGTACTTAACCCTTAAGAGGGAAAGAGAGTTTTAATTTTATTGCCATTTCAGCTTCTATGGTCATGTCATGGCAAAAAAAAAGAAAAGGATCAAGTTTATTTACATTTACATTTACATTTAAGTTACATTTTATAAATACCAATTTTCTATAATTATCCAAATGTCCTAATAATTAAAGGCATCAACAGCAATAAATGATATACAAGGCAAAATACATAAATAATAATAATAACGATAATTTATAAGATAAAAATCTAAAACAGTTTTTTAAGGTTTCCTTTTGATAAAAATTCGAAAATTTTAGATGGATTCACATTTAAAAATATTTCACTTAATGTCTCTCCAGATAAAAATTGTTATCTGATAATATTAAAAATAGGGCATTCCACAAGAATATGTTTAACAGTTGGGTTTCTGTTGCAATAAAGACATTTTGAGGATTCTTCTACTTTAAGTAAATGTTCATGTGTAAGTCTTGTGTGTCTAATGCGGCATCTTCTATAAACAATCTCATCGTGGCTTGACTTAATTAAAATAAATTCGATTTTTTCAGGCTGAATTTTAAAAAGTACCTAACCCTTAAACAACAATTTAATGATAAGATATTTTGTAAAACTGAAATTCAACCTAAAATTACTGCAATAATCAGGGTTTATTCACCTTATTCTCCGCCGACGAGCGGTGGCTGCCATTTGAATCATTTGTCTCGCGACTTCCGGTCACATTCACTTCCATTCATTTTTTAACGTTAAAAACTGCTCGTTACGCTGCTTGATGTTGCAATTTGATATTTTCTTATTATATTATTCTACTAGGTCTGTGTAGTCATGCAAACATTTGTTTGTAGAGTAAGTAGTTTGACCATTTTCTGCCGTTTATTATTCCTAGTCATTTCTCCCATAGGCGACTGAATCGGAAGTTCTAAGACAATCGCGAAGACAGGCGCACTTCCGCATTTTAGAATAAGGTCAATAGGACATATTTTATTTGGCTAAATCATCACAAACACTGTATCACAAGCCCTAGTTTCGACCTAGTCTTGCGGTCTGATCAAGGAGTTTTCTTAAAAAACAAACAGGAGACTAACACCGATCTGGCATCACATTTCAGTGCTCTCTCTGCATATTTAATGACACTTGGGTCTGAGCTCCAAAATAATTCATCAACCGATGGCATCCTGTTACAGTAGATAACAGAACACAAGCTAGTCTGTTTGCACAAGTAGAAGGAAAGTCAACTGTATGGAAACAAAGCCCTGGTGCTGCGTCTGGAATGAGCTCAGCTGCTTCATTCAAATGTGCTGAACAAACAACCCTTAATGTTCAAGCTGAAACAATGCAGATGCGCCACTCTCCTGGTTCTGTCCACAGTAAGAGCAGACAAAGCAGATGTACCTGTCCCTTGCGGTTCACGCCAATGATTCCAGATGTGGCTTCGTGAGGGGCTGTGACAAATATGGTCTCTCCGCTGATCCTGTTCATGTAGATGCAGGTGCCCGTCTCAAGGTCATACAGGTGGATGTAGCCATATTTGGTGATGAGAAACACAACATCGTGTTTGGAGCTTATCTAGAAAACAACATGACAAAAGGAAATGTTTTGAGTGTTTTGCAGTTTCGAAATAAATATGTACAAAATTTAATAAAGCACATATATAACATTTATTCTATATATAATGTATATTTTAGGACAATATATTTTTAGGACATATATATATATATATATATATATATATATATATATATATATATATATATATATATATATATATATATATATATATATATATATATAAATAAAATCAATATATACAATTGAAGTCAGAATTATTAGCCCCCCTGTTTGTCCCCCAACTTCTGTTTAACAGATAGCAGATTTTTTTCAACACATTTCCAAACATAATGTTTTTAATAACTCATTTCTAATCACTGATTTATTTTATCTTTGCCATGATGACAGTAAATAATATTGTACTAGATATTTTTTAAGACACTTCTATTCAGCTTAAAGTGACATGTAAAGGCTTATCTAGGTTAACTAGGTTGACTAGGCACTAGGCAGGTTAGGGTTATTAGGCAAGTTATTGTTATTTGTTCTGTAAACTAGCGAAAAAATATATAGCTTAACGGGGCTAATATTTTTGACCCTAAAATTGTTTTAAAAAAATTTAATTTGTTAAACATAAGAGCATGCATTAACAGAGATGAAACTAATATTGCAGCTCATGAAAAGACCGGTATTACTATTAAGATAACGTATGCAAATAATGAGTTATATGTCAATATCATCTGTGCCATATCAGACAACACCTGTGAGAACACAGCACAGCTATTCTTGTTAATTCTGTTCATTATGAATTAATTCATAAATAATTCATTCACCGCTGCCTTCGACAATACCATCCATGGCAATGTTTCACATTAGACATCATGTGATGCCAAATTGGTCGACATCGCCCAACCCCTATATATATCTGAGTGTACACTGTGGGTTTGGCACAGTTGCACACCCTTCGCCGGACCCTGATGCGCAGCTCTCAAAACATGTTGCAAGTTGCAATGACACAGAACACATAATCTCTGATTGGTCAGCTTGGTGGCAGTGACTACTTCACCTTTATTTGTATAGCACTTTTACAATTTAGATTGTGTCAATGCAGCTTCACATAGAAGATCAAAGTAAATTGAAACAGTGTAGTTCAGTTTTTAGTGTTTAAGTTCAGTTTAGCTCAGTTCAGTGTGGTTTAATAATCACTACTGAGGGTGCTTTCACACCTAGACTTTTGTTTCGGAACCGGTCTCGTTTACCCAGTTAGAGCGGTTCGTTTGGCATATGTGAAACCAGCAATCGCGCTAGGATCCGCGCCAAATCATTTGCTCCAGGATCCCTTGATCTCGGCTCGATTGAAACGAACTCTAGAGCAGATCGATTGCAGTGTTAAAGCGATTTGATCTGAGCGCCGGTATATCACAGTGTTTTATGGATATGTAATAGGAGAGATGAAGAGAGAATTATGAGTAGGGCGGGAAGTTTTAGGAGTCTCCCGGATGCCCGCAAACGAGTGATGAGTCTCCCTCCCGGTCCTCAAATAATATCATCACCACTCCCCACGGCATCTATCCTCGCTCTTCTGCAAAATAAACCCTGACATTCTGACCAATGTGAGGAGAGTGTACTCACACGTGACTTGTTTTAGCTCTTTTGGTCCGATTAGAAACTTCTGCAGTGTGACAGTGAACCGCACCAAGAGCAAAGAGCTACAAGGTAACAATTTTAATCCCTGTTTCAGAACAACTGAATCGATTCAAAGGTGTGAAAACACGCTGAGAGTCCAAACACTGAAGAGCAAATCCATCGATGCGCAGCTCTACAGATCCCAAACCATGCAAGCCAGTGGCGACAGTGGTGAGGAAGAAACTTCACCAATTGGCGAAAGTGAAGAATTAAAAAATCTCGAGAGAAACCAGGCTCAGTTGGGGACAACCATTTCTCCTATGGCCAAACGTCTTGTGCAGAACTGCAGTCTAGGCGCCGGAGGCTGGAAAGCTGGACCTCTGCGAAGACTAGTGTGTGCGGGGCTGACAGCTGACAGCATTAGTGTTTACAAGTGTCAAGTCCATACAGTCTACAGTAAAGTCCCATGGAAAAACTCTGCTTATTTTGTGATGAAAGGGGTTGAATATTGGCCAGTTCCTGCTCCTTTCTTGCCCGAATGAGTGCGAGTTTGAGCTACTTTTACAATAGCATTGAATCAACCTTAATTGTCCAACAAACAAGTTTGAATAAAATGCCTGAAATATTCTAAACTATGAATACCTGCATGGCAACTGGGAAATCATTCTGGGCCTCTGGAGGGAAAAACACATCGACTGCTTTCTTTGGAAAAGCTTGATTCCCTGTTGGAGGTGTTCCAACCTCAATAATGTGCAACTATATCAAGGAGAAAAAAATCAGCAAAAGAAGCATTAAATTTGTAATAAATTCTACTAAAATGATTGCCATTTCATCATTAAAAAAACCCTACCATACCTTTCCTCCTGCTTGCCCCCGAACAGCAAAGCAGAAAAGTGTGGATTCCTCAGCATTTCCCTCCATTTTAAACTGAGCAAATCCAGCAGCATGGCCTTCGATCGGCTGTGACACCTTTCTGTCCACCGAGTAAAGTTGCATTGCGCCCACAACACGGTTTTGCTGACAGGAAAAGGTTTTTAAAAAAGGCATTTCAGCAGGAAAACGACAACCGGTTTCATGCAGCTTACTTGCGGAGTATGGGAAAGGCAATTACATCCACCAAACAACACCAAATTTGTCATTTATACCTGTGCTGAAATTCCGATCAGAAGCAGCCATTTCTGTTTGGCGTCAGTGCGGTAGTTAATAATTTGACAGCCCGCTAAACTGGAATGTCGGTCAAAGACTTTGATGGGTTGCGAGTCTCCTTCCATACTCCAGTGATAGACCGCGTTGTCTGTAACAAGTGCTATGGTATTGAGCGAGATCCACTTCCAAAATGAAACGTCCTCGGTCATGGTGTGGGCCTTCATCTTGCTCTTCATTTCGATGTTGAAAATCTGAAGGGTTTTTGCCGCTGCAATTTAGGAACAGACGGCAGTTGAATAAGACGTCGATATTTTTGTCTTGGCTCACAAATGGTGTGATTAAAAATGAGTTAACATACAGACATCAAAGCGTAAGGCTAATAGTGTGATGTCTATGTTAAATTGTAATTGGAAAGTAAAGACAAAGATATGGACAAGACAAAGCAGTTACAGTGCAAAAAGTACAGCTAGGACAAACACTGCAAACATTTACAAACAACAAGCATTGGGTTTTGATCTGCATTTAGTTTGACAGTTTTTTTAGTGATGTTCTAATTCTAGTATGCTTTATTAATTATTCATTAGTAACTGGTGTCTCTACTCTGCAGTCTGCACAACATACAATGCAATGCAGGCTGCTTAACCCTTGTGCGCTGTTGGGGATGTTTTCATCCACTCTAGGGTGATTTTGAGTCTTAATTTGCCCACAACTTTATCTGGGTTTCAGCAAATGGAATGATTTTTGGTTTCAAATCTTATTTTGACACATATTTTGGGAAAATGCTTTGGCAATTTTTAAAAATTCAACAATACACACTGGGCAAATTTACAACCTTTTCTTATGTTCGTGACTGTTTTTGCCCCATTGACTTCCATTCAAATAAAATATTTTCATTGCAAAGTCAGGACATCATATAATCATGCATACTTGGTTGCTGCTGGTTTTCCCTATTGGGAAGTGGTACAATTTAGATTTTTTACTTTTGCAGTGCAAAAAAAAAAAAAAAAAAAAAAAAAAAAAAAAAAGAGTAGTTTCTGCCTTCTATAGTCAATAGTATTTGAGTATAGTCAAAGTCCCTTAACCCTCTCAAGGCAGGCGTTGCTGATTTGCAACAGTTAAAAGCATAGATTTTGCCTGTTTCTAAAATTTAATTTGAGCCTGAAAGGGTTAAAGGCAAGTAATTTCACTTGCCGGCCATCTTTCAAACACTTCTCCGGCTGTATGCTTGGGCATTCTGTTTGAATGGGGAAACATCAAATTCTCCAAAATGGTTTGCCAAGCTTGCGACGAAAGTTCATATTAGGAATCACCAATACATTAAACAAAACTGTCTTACTAGTTTAATTTCTAAACGTTCAAATCACACAAAATCTGCTGAAACTCACGTCTGGTAAGAGCCCCTCTGGAGAATCTTCAGTCTATATCAATCACTGATTGGCTCCTGTACTAGAAGGCTGGGCTTTATTCGCCATACTGACCGTTACAATTTTCTTCTTTCAAAACCATACAAATGACATGTCTTGCATATTCTATAGTCTTTGGTGTAGTGTATGTGCTTGTGAGCTTGTAAGACATTTTCGCATCAAAATAAGCACCTCTGCTCTCAGGACATCTTAACATAGTAAATGTATTTATGCGCACACACACTATAATCTGCTGTTTTACTCCGTAGAACTCCATATAAAAGCCAGGCAATTTTTACACAGGCCTATCTAAAGGATTAATGCTGCCAACTGATGATCAACAGAAAAAATGACAAATTTTACATCTTCCCACGACGGAAAACCACCAACAATCAAGAATGCATGATTGTATGGTGTCATGGGTTTCCAATCAAAAAATGTCATTATAATGAAAGTCAACAGGGCAAAAACAGCCACCAATATAACGAAAGGGTAGTCAATTTGAACAGCACACAAGGATTAAGAGGAAACTTTAAAACTGTAATATCATTCTTGTCAGAAATAACTTAAATCACCCCCTTACCTCAATTACTCAGACTAGCATTTGTTAAAACGTGTATAAACATCTTAAAATAAAATTGGTTCTAATAAAAACACATTATTTTTAATAAGATTAAGTGGCCCCAAAATACATTAGGACACTTTAAGCCAGAGGTACAGAAGTATAGCCTTTGTTTTTAAAAGAAAACAAATATATCCATTTTTTATTATTAATTTCATTGTTTCTATACAAATAATATGAAATTAGTCAGCATAATCTTTTGAAGATGGTTTCAATTTTGGACATTTTTATACAAAGAAATGTCATTCAGACATGACAGGTCCCAATATTGTTTTGGGGTCACTATAATTTACAGTGACTAAACCAGTAGGAGCTTACATCTTTTTTTATTAATTTTTTTATTATTATCTGACATTATGTGCAATGATTAGTAAAATATTATAACATAAAGCAAGGCTAAATTGCAAAAATTCATTCAAAAGATTAGGGTCAGCATAATTTCGAGCTTAAAAAATCTCTTTCACTCAACAAGGCTGCATTTATTTGTCCAATATACAATAAAACAGTAACAGTAAAAAATATTGGTGTAAATAAACTTTCATCTTTACATTTACATATTAGACATATGTGAACAGAATGTAGTAATTAAATGTCACATTTGATAAAATGAATGTGTCATTGCTGAAAATGATTCAGTATTTTAATTACAGTATATCTTTTAGTTTAATTTTTTCATGACATTATTTCACATTTCTGTAATAACACTTTTTGCATCCTTGTTGAAGTATTACTTTCAAGAAATCAAATCTTTCTGACCCCAAACGTCTGAAGTTATTTCCTCAAGATATTCTAATAAAAATACACAAATCAGAACTGCACCAAGATGATAATACAATATTCAATATTTATTTGATTGCCCTGTTTTTCTAGATCATAATCCAAATCTCACAATAGACTTGCAGAGTGATATAGATCTCCATTCGCTTTGCAAATCTAACACTTTACAGACATCGGGCCTTGCATTAACTGCCAATACACACAGAAAAATAAATCAAAAAGTTGAATATTGTTGTTTTGACTAACAAAAACAACAACAACAAATAGATAAACAGATCTAATTTGAGGCTAAACAAGAAAACAAACTACTGCCAAGTTACATGCATGTGACACCATCCCGATCCCCTCCTTACATGGCTAACCTATCATTCAACTTCAAAAGGCATTCAGATTGACCCCACATTTCACAATTCAAAAGCCCACAACTCAGGAGTGATGAAATTGAACTCACCGTCTGCAAACATAAGAAAGCAGTAAGAAACAAAAAATAAAAAAAAGAACAAAAACAAGCAAGAACAGACAAAGCATTTGTGACGGCAGGACATTTCCAATGAGCATTTTTAAAGCTATACTTAATCAAATTGATACATAACGAGACAAAGATTAATTAGAATATGAACATTCATGTCTTGGAAATATGGATGGTATTTTAAGTCATTTGACACAACACAAAGGTAATGCACTATGTTACACTAAAGTGTCTCGATCAGCCAAATGTGTATCATTAACTGCAGTAGCAATGTATATAATGTTGGGAGGGGTTTGCAGAAAAAGAGGCTCTATATTCATTCCAAAAATTATCATTACTTTTCAAAAATCCATGCTTTAATGCATCCCCCCACATTCTAAATATCTTCAACAGCACTTAGTCTTACCTTTAAGTGCAATGACTTTGCTGGCCGGGTTCATGATGGCGCTATCTGCAGAGATGGGCCTGCGGATGGGTGTATTGGGATCACTCATGTCAATGATCACCACCTGGGCCTGCTCGCCCACCTTCTCCCGGATACAGATGAACTTGTCTGACTCCATGGTGAGGGTGCTAAACCCAATGTTCGCTGGGTTTATGCCCAGGTTCTGGAGCTGTAAGAAGCATCGGAGAGGTTATTCACTATTGATAGGTTGTAATTTCTACTATCTACATTAAAAGAGAGGTTAGTTCACCAAAAAATGTCAATTTAAATTTAATTACTCTCTCATGTGCACCCTATACTGACACTGAGGAGAAAAAAACTGTTGAATGAAGACGTTATGTGCACTGCACGCCAATGTATTCTCGTAGCTTGATAATATTCAGATTGACCCATTGAAGGCATACTGTCTGTTATTTTTTACTTTTTTATTGTTAACACTCAATTGAGTACAATCAGACAATGTTTGAGGGTACACTTGAATCTCAGTATGTGACCTAAGTGACACAATTTACATACATTATTGTCAGGTGTATTAACTATACACAGTATAGTCAAATTTTGTTAAAATATAAAAAGAAAAATAGCATTAAAAAAAGAAAATAATAAAAATTAAAAGACTATTTACATACAGGGTGAAAACATGTCATAATATAAAATTCCTTCCAGAATAATTTTAAATGACCACCTTCATTATACACAAGGGGAAAACACACAATACAATATGAATATACAGTCGGAATCAAATTTATTAGCCCACCTTTGAATTTTTTTTAAATATTTCCCAAATGATGTTTAACAGAGTGGGGAAATATCACAGTATGTCTGATAATATTTTTTTCTTTTGGAGAAAGTCTTATTTGTTTTATTTTGGCTAGAATAAAAGCAGTTTTTATTATTTTAAACCTTTTTAAGGGCAAAATTATTAGCCCCTTTAAGCTATATTTATTCTGATAGTCTACGGAACAAACCATCATTATACAATAACTTGCCTAATTATTAATTATTAATAAACCTGCCTAGTTCACCTAATTAACCTAGTTAAGGCTTTAAATGTCACTTTAGGCTGTATAGAAGTGTCTTGAAAAATATCTAGTCAAATATTACTTACTTTCATCATGGCAGGGACAAAATAAATCAGTTTTTAGGAATAAGCTATTAAAACTATGATGAAAAATGGGGGGGGGGGGGGGATAAACAGGGGGCTAATAATTCTGACTTCAACTGTATAACCATATACATAGACACACATTAGCATGTATTTATCTATCAGTTGAGAATCTTCGATTTGTTTAAATATATTCAATCCATTTCCTTCATTTCTGCCAGGAATTTATCCCCTAAACGGTTTATTTTGAGTATTTTTATTTTGGTATTTTTCTGGACTTTGAATGAGTTCGGACAATTGCTATTTACGGAGGATGAGAGAGCTCTAAGATTTCATCTAATATATCTTAATCGGTGTTAGGAAGACGAACGAAGATCTCGGGGCTTTGAAACAACATGAGGTTGAATTTTTGGGTGAACTAACCCCTTAAAAAGCAAGCATAGTTTAAAAAAACAAACAAGTGTACTTAAAACCAAGGCATGAATCTATATTTGATGTTTTAATTCAAAGCCTAAAAGTAGGGTTGTCAAAAGTATAGAGTTCGGTACTGAAATTTTAAAAATGCTAACATCTGAGCGCTGTCTATATATCTGCGTTTGCATTTGGTGAACAGCAATGAGGAGTGATGAGCTGATGACCTTCACAACCAATCACAGTCATTTCTGTTGAGTATGTGAACATAATGGCCAATCAGTGATGTTTAAGTATGTGCTTAAATGTTAGTGGGAAATGTATGTTTTTAAAATTTCAGTACCGATTGGTATCGAACTCGATTCTTTTGACAACCCTACCTAAAGGTCATATACGTTTTTCCGCAGGTCTATTTAAATGTTTATTAGACATTTTGGTGATAAAAATAGGGAGCTTTGAGCCCTCTTTAAAGGGTCACGAAACACCAAAACACATTTTTTGAGCTGTTGACAGTCGTATATGTGCCCCACACTGCTAAAAACACTATTAGGACACCTATATTTCACTAAAAAGTGTAAATTGGTTGTTTTTGCGTTATTTCAAGCAAATTCGTACTTCCTGTTTGAAACGAATTTTTGAAGCTGCGTCACCGTCATGACATAATAGCGTTGTATTCCAGCGTGCAGACTGGGTGTCTGTGCCAGAGTGAGTCTAATTACGTCTTACAGTGTGTTGCGTTAATGCATGAGTAAGGCTTGGTTCAAACCAATCAGCGCGTTCTATAGTGCAACTTCATTAATATTCATTACTGTCACAGTGTTTACGCCACAGAGATGCCACGTTGTGTTGGCAAAACAAGCGTGAAGTGTTGCTTTTATAGTTTGCTGCCATTAAGTTTTGTTTTTATTTTCTCTCTGTGAGAGCTCAGCTGGATCACGTGTGGATTAACAGTGTACGCGACGCTCGACAACAATAACTTGCGTGTCTGAGGAGGAACATTGTTTACCTGAGAGCTGTTCTCATCTGCAAACGCTGAAATCCGGATTCGCTTGTAACGTTAGTCTTCTCTTCATAAAGACGCGGCTCTAGTTGCTGGTGATTGTCCTGTCTCTACAGATTTGGTAAGTGAGCGACCAGTGCTCTTTGTTTATTCAGTTTGTTCGTATCGAATTAAGTTAACTATTGCACTGAGTGCAAACATAGCACCGCATTTTGTGACCGGAATAACACACGCGGCTTTCTGACGCTACCTGCCGTGTACATCTAAGTTTCCGGGAAATGCAGAGTTTTTTTTCTCTCATTCGCCGTGCGGTATTAAACATTGCATGAAAAATACACGCTTAAAGCAGATCCTCGAATCAAATATCGCGTTTGTCGCGAGGGGCATGAATGAATTTCCTGAATGAAAGAGCCAAACTGCAGTTAAAGTCCAACATTTAATAATTTGGCAAATAATTCGACTACAGATGTCCATGTAGGTTAAACACCATCACTTTCTACTGTGTGTGTGAATTTTGACTCTGAAACTCGCGCGTGCCCAAATAGACACTCCCACACCATCCCACTTTAGTTGATCCGACACTCCCCCCTAAACAGAGCTGAACACGCCCACTTTTCTGACTTTTTCCAAAGTAGAGGTGTGAAAACACCCTGCTGAAACGAGGGGGTTTCATGGCCCTTTAACAAGAGTCATCATCCCCTCCCACTGAGATGCACCTGCACAATGACACACAATACATTGTAATGATTCAAGTCAAGCCAATTCATTACATTACAATGCATCTTTAGGAACTGCCATTTAAGTCATGCAAGCTTTAACAACCATCATTTAGCACACGAATGGTTCACATATGGATTTTATATCAAAAATAAAATTAAAACTGCTTGAAATTTATTTGTTTTTTCTTAATATTTTTCTGCTGATTCCCACTAAAGTGTCATTCGGTCAAGCAATAGTTTAAAACTAAAAATAGCTGTCAAACATATTAAGAAAAGGGATTGTTCCATGATATGTTAAAGACCACAAGGCAGCCTTAAAACAAATTAACTGTCATTTTAAAGCTTAATATGTAACTATTCTTGTAAAAAAAAAATCAAAAAGTGTTATCACATGTTATTTTTTATATTTTAATATGTACAGGTCAGAATAAGGGTTGTTTTGTTTTTACAGTTTAAAGAAATGTTTTACAATGAACGGCACCGGAACATTATTTCAATCATATTTTGACATTTCATTTTTACAAATGTAATGCGAAACATTCAAGTAGACGTTTTACTTATATTTTACATTATATGCATATAAAATGTTATTAACATTTAAATTAAATGTTATTTTAAAAGTTCATTTAAAGGGACGGTTCACTAAATATGTTAGGTAGAATGGCAGTCAGTCAGATTTTGCTTTCACTGCACCAAGCAAGGGGGTTGACAATACAAACTAATCGATCTTGATCTTGATGATTGATGAGCTGATATTGATCCTAAAACCCAAGATTGAGCTTTGTATGTAGTCTAAACCTTTTTCAGTCTACAACTTTTTCAGTTGATGCATTAACAAAACTTCATTAAACCCTAGCTGTTTCTGTTTGTTTATTTATTGCCACATCTGCAACTTATGGAAACTGCATGGCAAGATTAATATAGATATTACATAATAATAACAACTTTATAACTCAAATTCAAGACTATATAAAATAAATAAATATGTCGAAATAAATACATTGTTAAAATGTAAATTAAAGTCTAAAAACTATATGTAACACTAAAACTAAACACATTAATTCTATTACATGTCCTCCAATGAGGAAAAACATTTGATGTCCATAACTCATAAAAAAAAAATATATAATAATAATAATAACAACTTCATTTTCTTTTCAGCTAAGTCCCTTTATTAATCAGGGGTCATCACAGCAGAATGAACCTCCAACTTATCCATCTGATGTTTTACGCAGCGGATGCCCTTCCAGCCACAACCCAACACTGGGAAACACCCATACACTCAAACACAGGAAGAAATTGTAAACTCCACACAGAAATGCCAACTGACCCAGCCGGGCTCGAACCAGCAACCTTCTTGCTGTGAGGTGATCGTGCTACCCACTGCGCCACCATGGCGCCCACAATATTAACTTGAGAGCAATAATTTGATAAAGCTATAGAATGTATTATTTTAATTTTATTTCACTTAGTGAAATCTTTATTTACACAATTACAGAGATCCTATTTCAATTTTGGTATTTCAACCAAGTATTGGAGATGTACAAAAAGATGATGCAAAACTTAAATGTTGGTTTATAAAGTTTGTATTTGCCCACATGTAAAAAAAAACACAACAATGACAAAAGTAAACATTAGCATTTATGAAGAGTTCTATACTTAAATACTTTAAACTGTTGTGGTAATATTATAGTTGTTATGTTAACATAATAATTCTAGTAATTAAAACAATGATTTCATAATATATTATATGGTATATTGATTTACATCACAGTTTATTGTGGCAAAACTAAACGTATTTGTTAGTAAATACAGTATGCCACAAAGTGATAGACGTTAGGCCTGTCACAATAATCAATATATCGAGTTATCGCAGATATGGACATGTCCTCAATCATTTTTGGTGATAAAATATATATTGCCCATACATAAGTCTAGCCACAATTTAGATGATAGCGCAGCCTCTTGTTGTCTATTGGAGGTGTTAGTGTAAGTATATTTAAAAAACTATAACTAAAACTAGTATTAAATATAAATAACTATAGTATATGACGAGGCAGTGGCGCAGTAGGTAGTGCTGTCGCCTCACAGCAAGAAGGTCCCTGGAATGAACCTCGGCTCTGTGTGGAGTTTGCACGTTCTCCCTGCCTTCGCGTGGGTTTCCTCCGGGTGCTCCGGTCTCCCCCACAGTCCAAAGACATGCGGTACAGGTGAATTGGGTGGCTAAATCATCCGTAGTGTATGAGTGTGTGTGTAAATGTGTGTGTGGATGTTTCCCAGAGATGGGTTGCAGCTGGAAGGGCATCCGCTGTGTAAAAACTTGCAGGATAAGTTGGCGGTTCATTCTGCTGTGGCCACCCCGGATTAATAAAGGGACTAAGCCGACAAGAAAATGAATGAATGAACTATAGTATATTTTCGTGTGGGTGTCAGACGAATGAAGATAGATCTGTTACATTTTTACTGATTCTTTTTACCAAGCACTTTTTTGTCAAAATTTTTTATTATTATTCATTTGTTTGGGATATACATTTTCACATTCTGATTCCTAATTGTTTGGTTGTTAAAATGACAATAATTATATATTAAATGAAAGAGTGTATTTGCATTATGATGCTATTATAGTGTCTTAAAATCACTATAATACTGTTTATCGCAAAACAAGTTGGTGCTATATATCGTAAAACAAAAAATGGATATTATGACAGGCCTACTAAACGTACCCTTATACAGTAAAATAAACTTTACTATATTTCTTGTGGGTGTGAAGGGTCTGTTATTTTACCTTTAAATAGTGTTGAAATAAATCTGCTGTTGTTTTTATGCTTTAATATTATGTTTTTAACAACTGTCTCGGTTTCCATTATACACTACAACAAAAGTCGAGATTCTTGAAGTAAAATAGTAAAATGTCACGTTAATGCACAAAACCTTCATTTATACAAATCGATTCTTGATGCCTGTCAATCTCTGGTTTACGTATAATTTCAGTCATTATGCCTGATATTTTATATGTGCATGTAT
This sequence comes from Danio rerio, assembly GCF_052040795.2. Lineage (NCBI taxonomy): Eukaryota > Metazoa > Chordata > Actinopteri > Cypriniformes > Danionidae > Danio > Danio rerio. Next base: position 19,969,723 of record NC_141035.1, on the reverse strand, counting down.
GCTGGCTGAGTACATATTATATTTATTTATTTATTTATTAAAAATCATTTGATTTTCATCACAGATTTTGAAATATCACCTCCCCTTTTTCAATAGCAATAAACAATGCATAAATGTGAGAGCTTACGTTTTAATCAACCGACACATTTCCTGACAAAATCAATCCCAGCATGTTTTTAGCTTTATAAAGCTGCCTTAATCCTGTCACCGATCACTGCATGCACCTGCATAGGCTGTGTCTCAAAACCTAGTGACCTGCCTTCCAGGACCGCATATTCTGAGCATCACAAACTCAACATTACTCACACGTAATATTGAAACGTTATTGCTCCTAACAACGACCTCGATGTTCTGATTTGAGCATTCCACATTTCACATCCTCGCATGTCTATTTGATTCTAACGTTTACGTTAGATATGTTGTTTGGCAGTTCGCGAGTTTTTGATACACAGCCATTGAAATTGATGGGAGGTCATTCATTGAGCTAGTGCTAAAGCTAACGAGCACTGTCACCTCTGTTACAGCACGGCCACCGATTATTAACGTCTCGAAATTATCTCATAAAGCTTGACTGTGATGAAAACCCACCTGCAGGTGCTCCTGGAAGCGGATAGGCAGGATCTGAGCCATGGTTTGGGCTTTGTGTTCTCAATCCTCCCGGCCGGACTCCTCGCAAAAATTCTGCCTAGCTTTAGCGAGCGACGACCTCCTCTCCGCGGACAGCCCGATTCAAAACAGCTCAAATGTAGGAATGTTGCTTTTAATACGCGGAGAATGCAAGTGTCGCGTTTTCGTCGTGTCAAGCCAATCCGCCAGATGGTTGATGTTTTTTTCTTCCCTCTCTGCACGGATGGGACTCACTCAGACCCGCAATGGCGGCGGAAACAGCTCAGACTGACAATCCGGAAGCAGCAGTGCGGACTTTGCGGCGGAAGGACATTCGCGATTTCAGCGATTTTGTTCATCAACTAGGCGACTGTCAAAGCCCTGGTTTGGTTTGTGTGAGTGTTTGGAGACATAACCTTTTATGTTTGATATACAAGTGTCGCTGTAAGTGGTCTAGTTAATTGTAAGTTATTCGTTTTATTTTTGCCACATCATTCAGTTCCTCTGATTCAGAGTACGTCAGTTCCGGCTGCTGCTCTCTAGCGGTGTCTTTTCGTTCGTCAACAAATCGCTCGTTTCAAAACGAATCGTGTAACTGTCTGAGAGTGCCGTTACTGAATCGTTTTTATACTAGCAAATACTAGTTCAAATAAGTTGTAAGGAAGCCAAATACAGTCCTTGAGAAACTTGTACTTTATGTTTGTTAAACATTTGGAAGAATGTAAATAACTGATAGAAGTAGAAACACTCATGTATGCAGCTATGGAAAATATTTGAGACCATTTGAAAATATTCGTTTTTTTCGAATTACTTTTTAAAGTTGAGTAAAATACATAGAAATGTATACTTTATTCTGTAAACTACTGATGACTTTTCTTCTTAATTTAAAATGTTGACATTTAGAGCTTTTCGTTAAGTAAAAAAAAAAGTTCCACGTTTTTAAGGAGATGTGTTATATTCATTTTAAGACAACACCAAACTCTAATGTTTTAACTTCAGAAAAGTTCATAAATAATAATATTTGGTGGAAAAACAATGATTCTTTCTTCACAACACATTAAAACATTTGTTATTTTGATCAGTTGTCAAAACCCCTCTCTTTTTTTTACACAATTCCACTGGATACAGGACTGCTCTAAAATTGTCATGTTTGGTTTCCACTCTAAAGATATAAATAAAATTGAAGTAAAATATTACTCTATCACAAATTATTTAAAAAAACTATTTATTTACATTAAAAAATGTAAAAATAAGTGTTTTTTTCTTTACACATTGAGTCAAGAGTCATATTAAAATCCGCTGGGACCACAAACAGGGATTATGTTCTGAAATCTGACATTATAAAGTCTTTCATATTCAAAATCTGTGGTGAATATTTGATCTTTTCATATTCTCTTTCTCTGCTGTTTTCTCTCCAAAAAGCGAGCACGAGCTTCTGTAATTGAGCTTTCATCGTTTCTCTTCTCCAGCTTTTTTGCTGCATCCTCTCTGGCCTCTATTTAAACAAACAAAAAAAGTATTACAAAAAAACATGATGGAATCTGACATAGCTCAGCATCTTCAAACGCACCTGCTTGTCTTTTTGCTGCCTCTTTCTTTTCCCACTGGACCATCTCTTCATCCGTTACTTCTTCTCTAGCAACGCTACTCAGCTCATAGACATCAATTTCATGCAGTTTTGGCAGCAGGTCTTTCACCCAGTCATAACGGATGGGGCAAACGGTTCTCACGTACACCCGTGAGGTCACCAACACGTCATGAAAAATGATCCAATCCAGCTGCAATTCTTGACCGAAGAGCTGAATAAAAGATGTATAAATTAAAATGGGTTTGGAACATTCTGAATGAACTTTAGATTGCGTTTAAAGGAACAGTTTGATAAAAAAAAACATACAGTCATTATTTTCTAGCTCTAGAATTCAATCTTGTATGCCTTTAATAAGGCTGTCTGTTTAATTAACACATTGACTTAAGGTAGCATGAATCATTGTATAACCTCATAAAACACGGAACCATAACTGACCACATTTGATACGTCTTAGGTTGCACAGGTATATTTTTGGCAATAGCCAAAATACATTGTATGGTTCAAAATTCTAGATTTAAAAAAAAATCATTATAGTAATAAGTAAAGCTCATGTTCCATAAAGATATTTTGTAAATTACCTACACTAAAAATATCAGAATTCAATTTGTGATTAGTAATATGCTAATCACTCTAATTAGAAGCTTTAAAGTCTGCATGAACCGGACACTGCGTTTTTTTCTTTTTCATATTGTGACAGTTCCAAGAGAAACAGAATACTGAAGTTGAAATGAAATCAAAACTAACCATATGATTAAGTCAGCTCAAATTCATACTTTTGTGGTGAGCAATTCATCTGTGCATGTCATTAAGAAGTAAAAATAAGTTTGCCCTTGTAATCTAAAAATGCTCTTCCTGGGGTTTTTTTCTGTTAAATTGTCAGATTACGTCTGTTTGAGGTATTGGGCGTGGCTTACATACGTAACCACGCCCATCTGTCAGTTTTGACAAGAAACAGAAATAGTGAAGAAAAGGTGTCTATTGGGTTGTAATAACTCTTCCAAAACACTTTTCTTGATCTTTCTGAATGAAACGCCTACTTTACTACATCCAATCAGCTAGAAAAATAACGAGCCATGTCCACTGTTTTCGCAATTAATATTTGTTTCTTTAGGAACTGCGTCACAATTTTAAATAAGTCACAACTTTCAGTTCATATTCAGATGTCAATTAAAGATTACAAAGGCAAACATTTTTTTTTCTTAATGACCTGCACAGGTGAATTGTTCACCACAAAACTAGCAATATGAGCTAAGTCAATATCTTAGTTTAGTTTTAATTCCATGTCTACTTTAATACTTTATACTACTGTTTAGATTTTGTTTATGTTTATATAGTTGTATCTCAGCCAAATATTGTCCTAACCTAACAAAGTGTTCATTAGAAAACTTATTTATTCAGCTTCCATAGGATATTCATTTTCCCTGAAACACAAATCCAGGCATAAATTTCAATTTCCAAAAACTGACACTTACAGTTGAAACCAGAAGTTTACATACACTGTATAAAAAGGCACATAACCATTAAAAAAAAGTCAGATATTAACTTTTTCTCTTTTAGGTAAGTGAGGATTATCAAATTAGTTTCTGTTATGCTTAATAGCAGAATAATGAGAGAGATTCTTTTTTTTGAAAAAAATTGTTATAACTTTTTTTGAAGAACAAGTTTATAAGATTATTATGCCTCTGAAAAAGCTCAGATGATGTTGTCAAGGTTTCCGATTGGCTAATTGACAACACTTGTTTAGTCAATAGTATTTAAGGAAACCTCAAACACACTGCTTCCTTTTGTGACAACATAGAAAAATCAACAAGCCAGAATAAAAAAAAGCCTGATAACTATTTGATAAATTACACTGGGAGATAGAAACATTTTTGAAGACATGTCCTGTGGTCTAATGGAATTAAGATTGAACTGTTTGGCCATTATGACCACTATCCCAACTGTGAAGTATAGGGGCGGCAGCATCATGTTGTGGGGCTGTTTTGCTGCAGGAGGGACTGGTCCACTTCACATCATAGATGCCATCATGAAGAAAGAACATTATGTAGAAATACTGAAGCAAAATCTCAAGACATCTGCCAGGAAATTAAAACTTGGCCACAAATGGGTCTTCCAAACAGACCATGACCCTAAGCATACTGCCAAATTAGTTAAAACGTGCTTTAAGGACAACAGAGTGAATGTTTCGAAGTGGCCATCACAAAGCCTTGATTTCCATCCTATAGAAAATTTATGGGCAGAGTTAAAAAAAGCTTGTGCGAGCAAGACACAAATCTGACTCAGTTACACCAGTTCTGTCAGGAGGAACGGGCCAAAATTCCTTCAAACGTTTGTAAGAAGCTGTGGAATGATACCCAAAACATTAGACCAAAAGCAAAGTTTACAGCTAAAAGGAAAGCAAAAAAAAAATTAAAAAAAATGTATGTAAACTTCTGGTTTCAACTGTATAACTGGTTTTGTGTTCCAGCGTCACACACATGATGTTACACTGAATCATTTTATAGTAATTGTGAGTCTTTTTTTTTAACTGCCGGTTGCTATGAACTGTATGAGTAACTGTATTGTACGTACAAACGTACAAGCAGTACATTTTTGATACATTTCTTCATAATTTCATAAAGTGAAGAAGAAGGGCATACAGCTTTAAATAAAGAATGCAAAATGAGTAAATGATTTGGATTTTTTTATAAGACCATTAAGAATTGTTTTAATTCCTCACACATGATGAAGGATGAATGAGAACACTGGACCCATGTCCATCCATGGTGCAGAACGATTTCCCAATAGATCTGAGGAAAACAGAAACATCAGCTTTTAACATCAGCTTTGATAAATTCAGTTCATGTACTGTAATGACAGCATGACACTCACCTCCTGGCTACATTGGTGAAATAGCCCAAACAAAGGCACTGTCGCAGAAGTTCACTTCTACTACCCTCAAATCTCTCATGTGGAAAGTCCTTCTGCTACACAGAGAGTCAACAACAACAATGCAAATTCAAATACAATTGAAGCAAATATTAGAGGTGCAATGATGAATATATTTGTACCAAAGACTTTGGGCCCATATCTAGTTCTACCTCTTAGCCCTTCTTGATTCTCTTTTGGATGAAGGTGTAGGTCAGGCATGTCCAAACTCGGTCCTGGAGAGCCAGTGTCCCGCAAAGTTTAGTTCCAACCCCAATCAGACACACCTGGGCTAGCTAATCAAGCTCTTACTAGGGCTGGTCTGAAACGGCATACTTCCATACTATACAGTATGCTAAAATAAGTATGCGAGTCGAGTAATATGTCCGAATTCATAGAATTCGAAAATCAGTATGCGAGAAGTACCCGGATGACTTACTACTTCCGGCGAGATTTTGGAGTGCGCATCGCATGCACGCTTCGCTATTGCAAGATATAGAGAGAATTCATGAATGGAAGTGAAGCGACGCAACTGACGCAGGTAGGTCGTGACCATGATAAAATGGTGGATGTAGTACGTCCAAATTCCATTCATACTTTTCACATTCATTCAACATAGAACATACTTTTCTAACGGCCGAGTAGTACGTTAAATTCAAATGCAGTACCTACTGAGTAGTAGGGCATTTCGGACGCAGCCTAGGTTTTTTATAAACATCCTTGCAGGTGTGTTGAGGCAAGTTGGAGCTAAAATCTGCACGACACCAGCCCTTTAGGACCGAGTTTGGACACCCCAGTTGTAGCTAAACTGCCAGATAGCCCATCAAACTAAGATTTCTCAGGACCACTCTACAAATAAAGGGGTATGAGAGGTTTACCTGAATAATACAGTTGCAACATGGCTGCTCAAACAATCAGGGAGACCAAGGATTTTAATAACAAACAAGGATCTGATTTATTCATAAATGGGAGTTAGGGACATACTTTTGAAAGAAAAAAATGTTAATAAACGTCCCTAAATAATTGCTGCACGAAATATTGTAAATTTTGATAACAGATCACTAAGAAAAGTCTAGCGACTGGAAATTTGTTTACAGCACATCTGGTGTAATGCCAATGTTGTTTTCTTGTGGTTACAGCACATCCATGAATATGAACAGTGAACACTGTGTAAATAAATACAAAGTGCAGCTTTGTGCTTTTTGCAACATGATCCACCAGTTGTACTCAGGACAGCTAAGAAAAACCTGGAAGGCTCATACTTTAGAGCTGAAAATGAACAAATACATGTCTAAATACAGTGCAAAGCAACTTTGGAAGTGAGTAATCTGTTAAACGTTACTGTGCATGCATCATTTGGACTAAATACTGCACCTCAGACAACATAGTCACATCTCATATGAGCTTGTCATTTTAACCACTGCACATGTTGATGTAAATTAGAGACATCTACTTTTATATAATTTAATTTAAATGAATCTGTATTAGGGATGTCAATTTTTCACAAAATCCTGTGATCAATGATCATTTAAATTAACGATTAATCGTTAATCACCACTCCATCATAAACACATTAGATAAGGTTTTGAATGATTTGATATATTCAACTTACAATCCACTCAAGCCTTTTCCATTCAGTGATTTACAGTTATTAATAGCTTAGTTTTATTAAACAGTCCCTTAATAAAATATCCCAACATAATTTTACGATAAAGAATAAACCGAATATGCAATATGATCCCTGTCATAATGATCACAGGGTAATAAGCTAAGCGTTTTTTTCTATATAAACTATGAATGTAAAAAAATAAGACATTTTAAGCAAAAAAAAAAGCAAAACATTGAAACTAGAATATAATAGGCTACAGGCTACAGTCTAAGTTAATTAAAGGTGTCTAGTCAAAGCTGAACATCACTGCGGTCACCGCAGGCACGTGTTTTTAAAACTTCATAAAAGAACAGACCAGTAGCCTACATGACAGACCACACAAACACTTGTGACTACATTTTTTAAGGGCATTTGTTACGGCAATGACAGGATCTGTTATAGTCAAACTTATGTTTCCTTTTTAATATGAAGATTTTCCTTTGAAATCTGTTATACCACTATTGTTCCTAATAACCGCTAAAATAACCAGCCTTTGTATTTAATGTATTTTAATGTATATTTTCCTACCAGGCAAACTAAGTTGTGGCCAGATTGACTTCTTAAACACTCCCTCGCTCGAGGAAAAATCATATGCGCAAGTTATAATTTTTTAATTAATGACTTATATTTTAAAAATCTTTATTTTCCACAGACAAGTCATCCACCTGCACAAAAATATGCACTTCATATATTTTTATTAGAAAAATGATCTTTTTGAAACAAATTTTGTTTGGTATAATCTTCATTTTAAAGTATTTTTGTTGATCAGTTATCTACAAAATAAACAAGAAGAATGAATTTATTTTTTCATTTGAGGTAAAGTGCTTCAAAACAAGGTCCCCTATGTTTCAGCACCAAAACACAAACTGTTTTGTTAAATAAATGAAATAATAATATAATTAAAATTGAAGTGACATATTCACAGTTTCTGAAAAGCCTATATTAAACTGTGTTCACTGTTAAAGACAAATACATTCATTGCGCCGGTCAGTTTCAATTTAATTTGTTTTATCAAGTAATCTGAATGGCTGTGCAAGCATTACACAGCACTGAATATGTTCCCAGATTACCTCAAATTGTGAGATTGCAGAAGCTCACGCATGTCTGGCTGTGACACCGTTATTTTTAAATGAAAGTCTAAATATTTGTGCCAGTCTGTCAAGATAAAATAGCTTAAAACACCTTAATATTTTAGAGAAAGTAGTTAAAAGTTTATATAACCAATGATTGATCAAATACACCCATGACCCACCCATAATTAAATGCAAGAAGCCTATTTTTGATTACCTGACCTGCGGTACAACAGCAGTACCCGACTCCATAAGGGTGATGTAAACTGAACATACTTGATTATGTAATGTGTAAAGTTGTGGACGCACGTCTTAAAGTGCAAAGCATAACTTATCCTTTAGATGTCCATGCTTAATCGATCATTGATAAGGTCTATCGATTAGAAGGGTTATCAACAATCAATTAATCATCGAGTAATCGTTAGCATCCTTAATCTGTATTGATTCCTAAAACCCAAGAACTATGCGACTGTTATTGTAACCACAAAACGACGTCGGCAAAACAGCTTGGAGTTTACAGCGTTAGGCGGGATAAATTAAAAACTTAATATTTTTTTGTGTTTGTTTGTTTACTTGCTTGCTTAACTTACTAACACCATGCAGTAGTGGAAAGAGTACTGAAAAATCATACTTAAGTAAAGGTACAGTTACTTGCCCAAAAATGTATAATAGGAACAGTAAAAGTGTTGTGAATATTACTCAAAGTATGAGTAAAAAGTAGCCCTTTTTAACAGACTTAAGGGTAGTGAGTATTACACTGAAAGTCTGATACGTTTACATGCAGTTTGTGCATGTGTTTGAAAACGTAACATTCTGTAGTGATTATTTAAGGCCATTTCAGTCATCATACAGTAAACATCCTTCATCTTTTTATCTGTGACATGAGGTCTAAACAATCTCTGGGTCATTGCGTGCAACAATTTTGGACATCTTCTTGGACACTTTTGATGCTTCCAAATGGTTTGCTGCATTTATAAAGTGCCTATGTCTTGAGGTAGTTCAGTATGATGCAATTTAGTTTCTATGTGTGATTTGATTGAACAGGAATCACAGGACTGATTTTTCTACTTTAGCTAATCCCCTTAAACAATTAAAAATAAAGTAGTGACTGCGGACTGAAGGAAATAGTGAAGTAAATGTACCGATACAGCGCTAAAAATTTACTCAAGGGAAAGTAAAAGTACTAATTTTTAAAACTACTTAGTAAATTACAATTCCTGAGAAACACTACTCAATTGTTGTGTAGTGTTACACCTCTAGCACACAATATTGTAGAGAAACTCTGAATGACCTGCTTGATGCGCAGAAGAATCTCCCTCAGCTGAGTCTCCACACTGAAGGCTGATTTCACCGCTCGCCAGTGGATCCAGTTCTCTTTACACCAGGCTGAGGGATTTTCACTATAAGAAGGATGAAACACAGAATGACCACCAACATTTCACAAAGAGGTCTGGATTACATTTAGTCAGTGGGTCTAAATTCATCACCTCGCTCTGCATTTCTCGAAGACACAGAGCAGCATGAGGAAGTCATTGGAGCCGCCAGAACAAGCTGCTATTTCTTTGTGTCTGACGTCTGCTTCCTTTTGTTTTTCTGGTTTACCTAAAAAGCACAATGTTTGCTTTATCTGATGAACAGGTTTCACCAAGTCAAATTTAAGACGTTTAAAGACCTTTTAAAGACCATTATGAATAAAATTTTAGACTTTTAGTAGACAAAAAAATTGTTTTTTTTTTTTGTAATGGCCAGTGGCCATTTTTAAATTTGGTCATTTCTTAGCCACATATTTTAAATAACGAATCGAAACATAGTTATATATATATATGTTTAAAATATATATATATATATATATATATATATATATATATATATATATATATATATATATATATATATATATATATATATATATATATATTAGATTAAAAAACTGTTTAAAAAAAGGACATTTTGAATGCTGACAAAGAAATCTGAAATAATGCTTGATTTTAAACAGAGCATTGTCGAAACATTCACAGAACATATTTTAGTGTTTTGCTCTGGGCACTTCAATGACTATTCTTGCTAGAAATCTCTCAAAATATTAAACATACGAGTGTTAATACTTGTTTCAGTTTGCTTAGAGAACAAAATGTTCTTTTAAAAGACTAAACCGTCAGACAAAGGATCATTTTATGAATTTATTAGGAGTGTTTGCTCTTCGATGTTTGATTATATACTTTTTTATAATTTTTTATTATTACCATAGATCTTAATAACTATAACAAACTTAATTTATTTACAACAAAACACTTATGCATATATACATGGAGAACTTTTAAACAAATGTTATTGTAAGGATGTAAGGAAGATAATTAAACCATAATGTTATATAAAGTTCATCAATTGTTTTTGTTAAACATTTGTTTTTAGAGTGATTGTTGGTTGTAGAGATTGGGAAGCTTTATATATACAAAGAAAATTGAAGATCTGTTTAAAAGTATTTAAGACATACAACATTATATTTCAGTGAATTTAGGACTTTTTAAGGCCTAAATTTTAGCTTTGGACTTTAGGACACCATGGACATTCTGAATAAAAAGCCATGTTTGTAATGCTTCGGGGAAATTTATTTCATCCATATTAGAATGTGGAAATCCAGAAATCTAATGGTTTTGTCACTAACACTGAAATAATATATTTCAAACAAACAAAACAAACAATGTGAACTGTCTCATTAATTTAGCTTCTTATTAATAAATGTCAATGTTTGTCAAATTTAAAGAAATAAATCACCTAAAACCTGAATAAATGAGCTTTCAATATAAGTGTTGATTTGTAGGATTGGAAAATGATTGGCCGATCTAAAATAAATCTCAAAATTTAAATATTGAGACAATTAAGTTCTTAGCAATGCATTTTATGTATCAGAAGTTAATTGCTAAGTTTTATGCGTTTTGATAGGAAATTTAAATCCATGCAAAAATAAAATAACAATTACCAGGGTAAATATTATTACAGAGAGGAAATTAAAAATGACTAATTGCAGGACTGTTTTGTATAGACTATTGTTAGACTAAATTGAATATATTTGTGAATGTCTGTTGTAATGAATACAAACATGTAAAAAAAAAAAAACATTTACCATATAGCGGGGAAAAATGTTTTTTTTTCATAAAGTGAAATTTCATAGTGTGAAATTTTTACATTTTGCCTTTTTATTAGTATTAATTAGTACTGACATTTTGATTAAATGTAACAAGAAAAAAATATTTGATGCCAACCTAAAATTGCAAGCCTTTAGGACAATCTACAGAAATGGCTACCTGGTCGAATGAAGATATTCTCCACTGAGAGCATGGCGGCCACAGGCAGCATTATGTCTTCACAGCCGAGAGCTGCAGCTTTGAGCAGTGCACGAGTAAGATTAGGAGGAAGAGGAAACTCCACCATCAACCTCCCAAGCTTGGTCACTTCACCTCTCCTGTGACAATAATATTAGCTAATATTAGCACTCAATTTATTTAAAGAATCACTCAACCAAAAAAAATACTCTACAGTAGAACATTAGATAAGACTTTTAGCTGAAGCTATGGCTCTTGGGGATTTATAAAATGCAGATATTGAGGACTAAGAGCACTTTGAGAGTCAAAAATATATAAATAAAGCAAAACTAAATTATACTTTCCTAATAATACATTAAGGGCTTTTGAAGTCTGTGAAAGATCAAGATTAGTCTGTGCAAGAAACTAAACATTACTTTCTACATTATATTATATGAACCACGTCTTTTTTTAACTGATGTGGTTTAAGTCATTATATTTACAAAATGTATGAATTTTACAAATCTCCAAGCACAGTTTCAGCTAAAAAACTTCACAAAAAAAGTCACCTAAATATTTGTATTTATTTATATTTGTATTTATTTATATGTTGTTATTTATATTACCTAAATGTTATACATGTCTCAACTAAATAAATCAGCACATTTACATATTGGGGCGACCTGTCCTTTGTACAGTTACAGAATGTCAATAACAGCAATACCAGGTTAAAAAGAGGCTTAACTGAAAAGTTAAGCTTAAACTTTAAAAAGAAAAGCTTAAATCTGCTCATATTCTACAGTCTTAGTGGTTACTTCCTATGTACTTACGAAACAGGAGATGGTTTGTGGGTGAAAGGTGCATATCACTCACCTGTCAATAGCGTCATACTGATACAGCTGCTTCAAAGCGGTCAGGATAAACCTTTCCTCTGGACAGTCGAGGTAAGGAAATCTAAACATACCAATATTGTAAAAAAAACACAAAGGATGTATCCAAAATTTTCATTACAAAACAACCTAACAACATCCAGCTGAGCGATACCTGATCACATCATGTACACCGAGACATTTCAGTGTGAGAATGACAGACGTAAGACTGG